>NC_091357.1:22002778-22207778 GCF_038502225.1 Cherax quadricarinatus
ACTTGAGGTGAACTTTGTGCCCCAGGTGACGGCATCAAGTTTAATCCGAGGAAGAAGAGGGTATAGCTCCAATTGCTTGGATCAAGATAATACCAGGTTCAGGGACACCCTCCCCCTGGTCCCCTGAAGAGAGCAGTATAGATACAGATTCAAATAGAGGCTTGGTTTTGTACTCTGACTGTAGGTGTACCTTGTACTCTGCTGTAGCTGTGCCTTGTACTCTGCTGTAGCTGTACCTTGTACTCTGCTGTAGCTGTACCTTGTACTCTGCTGTAGCTGTACCTTGTACTCTACTGTAGCTGTGCCTTGTACTCTGCTGTAGCTGTGCCTTGTACTCTGCTGTAGCTGTGCCTTGTACTCTGCTGTAGCTGTACCTTGTACTCTGCTGTAGCTGTACGTTGTACTCTGCTGTAGCTGTACCTTGTACTCTGCTGTAGCTGTGCCTTGTACTCTGCTGTAGCTGTACCTTGTATTCTGCTGTAGCTGTACCTTGTACTCTGCTGTAGCTGTACGTTGTACCCTGCTGTAGCTGTACCTTGTACTCTACTGTAGTTGTGCCTTGTACTCTGCTGTAGCTGTACCTTGTATTCTGCTGTAGCTGTACGTTGTACTCTGCTGTAGCTGTACCTTGGACTTTGCTGTAGCTGTACCTTGTACTCTGCGGTAACTTGTATAAGTTGTTTCATTAAGGCCATTTTTGTATTTCAGGTACAGCGATGACTCTTCTTATCCTAACAGGTATGTGATCTACAGAGACAGTATTGTTACAGCAACGTAATGTAGAATTGGTAATTACAGCATTGTACTTCATGGAATCTATAGGTCGTCACGGGAGTATTGTTCGGTAATGTAATCTACGATGGGTAGGTACAGTATTGAGTTACAGTATCTAGGACGCCATTGGGGTCCTTGACTTATTGTTATTGGGGTCCTTGATTTATTGTTATTGGGGTCCTTGACTTATTGCCATTGGGGTCCTTGACTTATTGCCATTGGGGTCCTTGACTTATTGTCATTGGGGTCCTTGACTTATTGCCATTGGGGTCCTTGACTTATTTCCATTGGGGTCCTTGACTTATTGCCATTGGGGTCCTTGACTTATTGTTACTGGGGTCCTTGACTTATTGTTATTGGGGTCCTTGACTTATTGCCATTGAGGTCCTTGACTTATTGCCATTGGGGTCCTTGACTTATTGCCATTGGGGTCCTTGACTTATTGCCATTGAGGTCCTTGACTTATTGCCATTGAAGTCCTTTCTCAAAGCTTTGAATGTTTTGTGTTGCATCAGGTGCTGTTCTATATCCAGCAGTGTTCTACTAGCCTAGCCTGCTTTACCACATTGTAAGTTAACCCAGTGTTGTGCTCTCACCTCCTTCAGTGTGCTTGCTGACGGGGTGCTGGGTGTCAGGAGCACCCAGTATACCCTACCTGAGGGAGTCCAGACGGCTCTACACTGAGACCATAGCCACCTCCGTCATCAGCAGTGCCCCGCCGGGAGCCAGGCTCTTCAGCGCTAAGGGAGACCTGCCTCCTCTTATTAACAGACTCGTCCAGAATGCCACCAACATTAGGAGGAATATCGTTGACACTTTCCGCTGTGATGGAAGGGTAAGTTGCTCTGGGAAGTGCTCTATGTGCCTCACTTTAGGTAGGATAACTCTTAGCCTGTTAATGAACTTCTGTTAAGTGGTTTATTTAATGCTAATACACACTGCAGAGAGTGGTCAGGTCTGCCAGCTAGAGAGTCAAGTAGAGTAGTCAGGTCTGCCAGCTAGAGTCAGGTAGAGTGGTCAGGTCTGCCAGCTATAGAGTCAGGTAGAGTGGTCAGGTCACATGTACCTGTGTAATACATGTATACAACGTGTACCTGTGTACTACATGTATACAACATGTACCTGTGTACTACATGTACCTGTATATATGTACCTGTGTGCTACATGTATACATGCACCTGTGTACATGTACATGTACAACATGTACCTGTGTAGTACTTGTATACAACATGTACCTGTGTACATATATACAACATGTACCTGTGTACATATATACAACATGTACCTGTGTACTACATGTATACATGCACCTGTGTACATGTATACAACATGTGCCTGTGTACTGCATGTATACAACATGTACATGTATACAATATGTCATTTGGTGATGGTGTCCTAGTTAGGTAGGAGCATTCTGGCATGATAGTGATAGTGTCTCAAATTTCCAACACTAAAGCTTCTAAGCACCAGCTTCTAAGCACTAGAAGCTAGTGCTTAAGCTTTACAAGAGAGCTTACAGTAGTTGTGTTACAGTTATTTTACATAAAAGAATAAGTGCTAGATGTGTGCAGTTTATATAATCAAAACTAAGCACTAAACTACCAGGGGTACAGTACATAGCAGCTGCAGTTGTAACTGCTTCTGTACTTAATTACACTACCAGAGATAATCGATCACATTAACTGTAGAGCAGTGGATGAGTGGAACAGTTTGCCTAGTAGGGTTATTGAAGCTAAAACCTTGAGTAGCTTCAAATTTAGGTTAGATAAATGCACGAGTGAGAGGGGTTGTGCATGAGTTAATAGGATTACCAATGCTTATTCCTTGCTTAGCATTGAAAATGGGTTGGGCAAATATTTTTGTTAGTTTGGGCTTGAGAAGGACTTGCCTAATGTGGGCCAATAGGCCTCCTGCAGCATTCTTCCTTTCTTACATTCATATGTTGATGGATGTCTGGCACCACAGGTGTATGGCTATTATGCCGACCAGGATAACGAGTGCCAAATATTCCATATCTGTGTACCCATGGAGCAGTTGTTTCCGGACCTGTATGATGCCCACGACATCTACCAGTTCTCCTTCATCTGTCCGGCCTACACCATCTTCACACAGGTTGGTGTCTCAGTCGCATCATCTCGGCTAATTGCTATTTTAATAGGGAAGCGCTAAACCTGTAAGTATCAGTCACCACCTGGGAAATGAGTGGTTTGATTTTTGTAATACAGTAGTTGAATGTTGATTAAATATCTATCATGCATCCCATACCCTTCCTATGGGCGGTAGTGAAAAGATTACAGAGGCACCTAATGGGTACAGAAGCTGTGCCTCAACATTACAAAGACATGTAATGGGTCCAGGGACTGCATCTCAACATTACAGAAGCACATAATGGGTCTAGGGACTGGACTGCAAAGTTCTAAAAGCTAGCCTATTGAGAAATATTTGACATTTACTGGGAAGGTTGTCCCATAGCTCAGTGGGTAGTGCACTCAGCTCACACACACTGAAGTATATATGGTTTGATCCCCAGTACAGGTGGAAACATTGGGTCATGTTTCCTTAAGATATCTGCTGTCCATGTACACCTAGCAGTTAATAGGTACCTGGGTATTAGCTGACTGGTGTGATTTGCATCCTGGGGACAAAATTGACCTAATTTGCCGAAATCCTCTGCATAACAAGGGGCTTTCTATATAGTATGTCATTGATGTCAGCTATGGTCTGTATAAGTTGTACATGTAGTTGTAGAAATAAAGATTAGCAATTAGTAAGAGTTAAATGTATCATTCAGTGCCTGGGAATTAATGTGGAAACACTGGATTAATAACGAGGGTATTAGTTAACTCTGTTAGGGAGAGTTTACACCATCACAGATAAGGCTGTGAGCATGTAGTCACCCATCCAGTTACTGGTCAGTCCTGGTAGCTTTAACCTGACAGACCTAGCTTCACACATCCACACTCATACATTTACTTGATAGAAGAATTGAAAAAAAAAAAATTTGACTTGAGGGTCTACACTACAAAACTTATACTTTTTTCCTTCATTTACAATGCAGTACTGCATAAAAAGAGACTTTCTATTAAATAGTCAAAATACTTTGCATTAAAAGGGATTTTCTATAATATATTTTATAGATGTCAATTTTATAGATGTATTCTCCTTTATAAAGTTTATTTATTGTATTAACTATACAGTACCCTTGTATTCACAGTGTACGTATTTTTAAACCACGTGAGACATGCAGTTATTTTCTCAGTACTGTATTGTAATCCTGCACTTTGTATATATCCTGTTTTGTGTAGGATGCCATGGTGTGTGCCTGGGTAGATATGGCGTTCCCATGCTCCGAGGCCCACCTCCTCTACGACCGCAACAATCACTTCTTCGTGGTGCCCGCAGAAGAGGTCTACCGGGAGAATTCCGTAACAACCACAGCATTAGTGTCTACACCTGAGCCGGTGCTGTTGCGGACAGCATCGGTGCCATCGTCGACTCTGTCCACAACAGAGTTACCCAAGCCACTGACACCAGAAACACTACTCCCTGAGGCATTGCCACCTGAAACACCACAGCCTGAAACACAATTGCCACCTAAAACACCACAGCCTGAAACACAATTGCCATCTAAAACACCACAGCCTGAAACACAATTGCCACCTAAAACACCACAGCCTGAAACACTACAACCTGAAACACAATTGCCACCTGAAACACAGCTACAATAACCAAGACAAACAATGTTGCTTTCATTTTCTTGTAGCTTCCATTTCCTTAATTTCTTATTTAACCTGAGTCATTCAGGTCTTTTGGTAACTGCACAAAGTGCAGACCTTTAGTAATAAGAATTATGGGCATTATAGTTATACAGACCTGAGTGTTGCACTCTTGGGGCATTAATCAGTGTGTTTATGCTGAGTAATTTGAGACCATTATTGGCAATGAGTGTTATAGTATTGCAAGTGCCAGTGAATAACATATAAGTGTTAGTATGTACCTGATAACACTTGAGCTTGGGAATGCAGTGTTCCAATCTCTTTACTTGTCATAATGCACTTCTTTTACTAATACGTGCCAAAAAACTACATGCGAAGATACTGTATTCGCACACAAAATAAAGTTGTATGGTTTACTAAGATAAAATACTTTATTTCAGCATGATACAATGTTTGTACATTTAGGCGTGTACACAGAAAGCCCCTTAATATGCAGAGCATTTCAAGCAAACTTAAGACTAACTTAAGATTAATAAATTAATGACAGTTGTAAATATAAATTTAGGGGCTACAATGAATACATGAGAACTGAATATCCCATTAGCACATGCTGTATGGCTTTGCACTGCTATATGGCTTTGCTCTGCATTACATTTCTAAATTTATTGCAGTACTAAATAAACCATGCAACTTTAATATTTGTTATATGTTATTTGTTATACCTTGTCTGTTAATGGTTTGAAGAATAATTTTTCCAGTGGCCTAGTTGCAGACCAGGCCTCGTGAATTGGAAAGGCAATATTAGAGGAATAAGAGCTACTAGGAAACATGTACACAAAGATGAAGATATGTGTAAACTGAGTGCTGGTAGAAGTTTGTGAGATTTACCTGTCATCTGAGAAGTTCAGGAGACAGTGCTATTTGAATCTACCTGGAGGGAGGGAGTCTACCTAGCTGGAGGGAGTTCTGGGGGGTCAATGCCCCTGTAGTCCAGCCCATAACCAGGCCTCAGTATTTAATTGGCTTCTATTTCCACACTCATAATGCTTCCCTGAGTGGTGGTTGTTGTCTGCCAATCTGCTGCTGCTGCTGCCGTCTACAGTAAAGCAAAAATAATCAAAATCACACTAAATATATGCACATGTTATTATATTCACAAAGATGTGCCAGATCCATGTGGTCTTTAAAGTGGCAATGTAATGTTGTGTGTCTGTGACAGGCACTTCATATGTGCATGATGTGACAGGCACGTCATGTGTATATGATGTGACATACATGTCATGTGTACAGGTATATGACAGGCACTTCATCATGTATACACATGTGACAGGCACTTTGTCACGTACACTTTTCATTTATAATTTATAGTTATTGTATGTATTAACATAATGTTAATATTGGTTATCATAATAGGAATATAGTGTATGTACCAGTACAGGTCGGCCATCACTAATCTGGCAGTCAGTTATTCGGTTCCATCAGTAATCTGGCATGAATTTCGGCTAGCATAATTTCAAATTTCATCACTACACTGACTCAGAAATTGTGCAGACGCTTGTAAATCCACAGCATCAAGCCAGTGGAGGAGAAAGCAGTGATGAAAATGAGGAAGATGTAGCAAAAAAAATCTCTGTTGATAGGCTAATTAAGTGTATTCTAACCTAACCACTCTGTAATCCGGCAAACTCACTAATCCGGCACACTACAGGTCCCAATGATGCCGGATTAGTGATGGCCAACCTGTACTGTATAACTATAAGGATTCTTCTATATTCTCTTTTCTGTGCAAATGCTGTATTATAATTTTAAATTAATTATTATACATGTATTTAGTGGAAAGTGCTAAACCTATAGGTTTCATACAGCACTTGGAGAAATGAGGCAGTCGTGTTTTATCTAAGGAAAAGGACGATAGATTCAATTCCTTGGATGAAGAGCCCCTTGCCTGCATCAAGGAACCTTCCCTGAGGGAAATGGAGGATAAGCATAAAATATGGGGTTATATGTATGAGCCAATTCATTATACAGTACAGTATATGAAAATGGAGTAACAGGCAATGAATAAATTAAGACATATAATAAGAAGTTAGAGCAGAGGTTGTTATATTGCCAAGTGTCTTAAGAGAGATAAGTTGCAGAAAATAAGGCTAAGAAATATAAGTTAACAAACACACTAGGAGCTAAAGATCAGCAATTTAGGTATCCCTGATGTTGTATTGTAACACTGACAAGCAGATATATAAACCACACTGGAGCCTTTCAGATTTAGTGCTTAGTTTGATTATAATATAAACCACACTTGGGCCTTTCTGGTTTAGTGCTTAGTTTGATTTTTTTTTTTTAACACGTCAAGCCGCTTTCCACCAAGGCAGGGTATAATGTATTATGGATAATGTATAATGAATTGTTTATTATAATTCACACTATATGCCTACACACCCTAGGCCTACATATGATCATCTCAGGAAGACGTGCCTGGTGCTGCTGCAGAGATTGCCAGGTCGTGCAGACAA
This sequence comes from Cherax quadricarinatus, assembly GCF_038502225.1. Taxonomy (NCBI): domain Eukaryota; kingdom Metazoa; phylum Arthropoda; class Malacostraca; order Decapoda; family Parastacidae; genus Cherax; species Cherax quadricarinatus. Next base: position 22,009,782 of record NC_091357.1, read on the forward strand.
ACATTTCATAATTGTTTCATTAATCAAAGAGCATGCCACCTTCACTTCAAAGGCTTCCTTCTATGCTGTGATGCTGACTTTGTCTGCCCTTCTCTGTGGCAATCCAACTTTTAATGCAGATTTACTCTGTAGGTCTTAACTGATGACGATATGTTACATCACTGACAAGTCTTATGTATGGCAGTAGTGTGCCTTGTGTGTATATGTAATTGTGTGTGTATGGCAATAGTAATCACCATAAGAAAAAACTGCAATATCCTCCTAAACGATGCAACAAGTAGAACTGATTATTATAATACTGCATTTGCAAAAAAAATGTTAAACCAACTGGGATAATTCAGTGCTATCAAACAATGTTAAATATACTGTATATGTCGATATATTATTTTAACACTTGGCATCTTCCATGGAAGCAGGGTAGCCTGAAAAAAAAAAAAAGAAATGAAAGTTTTTCTTCTTTTTACATTTAGTAATTTATACAAAAGAAGGGGTTACTAGCACCTTGCTCCCAGCATTTTAGTCACCTCTTATGACATACATGGCTTACAGAGGAAGGCTTCTCCACTTCCCTGTGGAGATGTGTTGATATATATATATATATATTATATGGCTTGACAATTAACAATCTAAAGATATATCAAAGCTTTCATTTTCCACAAACTTCAGTGCTAGATATCTATCTAATTCTTGGCTTACAAGCACAAGATGTATGGCGAGTTGAATATTGCTGTACTGTACACAACACGAGCATGCCAAATGTAAACAAGGAATTATAAAACATCGACACCATTACAAAATATATTTTGCAATATACAGTATATATAAACAACTGGTAAGTGGAAATTACACCCTTGTCTAGCTTAGCTTACATTCATAATTCAATTAAGCTTTGTTTCTTTAAATACAGTAATGTAATTAATTTTAATAAAAGAATAACACAAAAACATAAAAATACTGAGTGTCCCCTATCAGATCCAGGAGAGATAGCACACAAGTGACAATTTGTATTATATTACATCTTTAGTAGTGTATATACCAAAAACAGTAGATTATCAGTCGCACGGGTCATTGTAACCCTTTAGATGGTTATAACCACAAGTGCCACTGTAACACTGACTGGCACCAGTGTCAGTGGTTACTGTTTGGCTAAACTCTGTGTCCTAAGTGCAGCTAATAATTAAATCATGGGGAGTGAAGAATGTAAAACAATGAACAATGTTCTTACATACACTATGACAATAGTATATAATAATCAGCTCAGTAAGACATAATGAATCTGAATTTTCAAAAAAAAAAAAAATTAATCCAGGAAAAAATCCCAGAATAATATTTACTGTGGCTCACAATTCTTGAAAGTTGCCCTATAATTTACACTTATGGAATACAGAAATTAACATGGAAATAAGTAAATCAACTGAAGTAGATGACATTAAATTACTTTGACAGTATTTATATAGTATAGTATAAATACATTTACATGCTCTTTTAACTTGGGCCCCTCAAGGAAGGTTTCTTGATGCTGGTGAGGGGCTCTTGATCCAAAGATCTGGACTTTTTGTACCCTTGGAATGAATACAGTGGTCTTCCATTTCCTAGGTGCTGTTACCCCTATGGGTTTAGTGCTCCCTCCCAAATATAATAATTTTTTTTTTCAACAAGTTGGCCGTCTCCCACCGACGCAGGGTGACCCAAAAAAGACAGAAAATCCCCAAAAAGAAAATACTTTCATCATCATTCAACACTTTCACGCTGTATAGCCCTTGTGGCTTAGCGCTTCTTTTTTATTATAATAATAATCAACACTTTCACCACACTCACACATTATCACTGTTTTTGCAGAGGTGCTCAGAATACAACAGTTCAGAAGCATACACATATAAAGATACACAACATATCCCTCCAAACTGCCAATATCCCAAACCCCTCCTTTAAAGTGCAGGCATTGTACTTCCCATTTCCAGGACTCGAGTCTGACTATATGAAAATAACCGGGTTCCCTGATTTTTTTTTTTTTTTTTTTTTTCAACAAGTCGGCCGTCTCCCACCAAGGCAGGGTGACCCAAAAAAGAAAGAAAATCCCCAAAAAGAAAATACTTTCATCATCATTCAACACTTTCACCACACTCGCACATTATCACTGTTTTTGCAGAGGTGCTCAGAATACAACAGTTCAGAAGCATACACATATGAAGATACACAACATATCCCTCCAAACTGCCAATATCCCAAAACCCCTCCTTTAAAGTGCAGGCATTGTACTTCCCATTTCCAGGACTCAAGTCCGACTATATGAAAATAACCGGTTTCCCTGAATCCCTTCACTAAATATTACCCTGCTCACACTCCAACAGATCGTCAGGTCCCAAGTACCATTCGTCTCCATTCACTCCTATCTAACACGCTCACGCACGCTTGCTGGAAGTCCAAGCCCCTTGCCCACAAAACCTCCTTTACCCCCTCTCTCCAACCCTTTCGAGGACGACCCCTACCCCGCCTTCCTTCCCCTATAGATTTATATGCTTTCCATGTCATTCTACTTTGATCCATTCTCTCTAAATGACCAAACCACCTCAACAACCCCTCTTCTGCCCTCTGACTAATACTTTTATTAACTCCACACCTTCTCCTAATTTCCACACTCCGAATTTTCTGTAAAATATTTACACCACACATTGCCCTTAAACAGGACATCTCCACTGCCTCCAACCGTCTCCTCGCTACTGCATTTACCACCCAAGCTTCACACCCATATAAGAGTGTTGGTACTACTATACTTTCATACATTCCCTTCTTTGCCTCCATAGATAACGTTTTTTGACTCCACATATACCTCAAAGCACCACTCACCTTTTTTCCCTCATCAATTCTATGATTAACCTCATCCTTCATAAATCCATCCGCCGACACGTCAACTCCCAAGTATCTGAAAACATTCACTTCTTCCATACTCCTCCTCCCCAATTTGATATCCAATTTTTCTTTATCTAAATCATTTGACACCCTCATCACCTTACTCTTTTCTATGTTCACTTTCAACTTTCTACCTTTACACACATTCCCAAACTCATCCACTAACCTTTGCAATTTTTCTTTAGAATCTCCCATAAGCACAGTATCATCAGCAAAAAGTAACTGTGTCAATTCCCATTTTGAATTTGATTCCCCAAAATTTAATCCCACCCCTCTCCCGAACACCCTAGCATTTACTTCCTTTACAACCCCATCTATAAATATATTAAACAACCATGGTGACATTACACATCCCTGTCTAAGACCTACTTTTACCGGGAAGTAGTCTCCCTCTCTTCTACACACCCTAACCTGAGCCTCACTATCCTCATAAAAACTCTTTACAGCATTTAATAACTTACCACCTATTCCATATACATATAAAGCATATACATATAAAGATACACAACATATCCCTCCAAACTGCCAATATCCCAAACCCCTCCTTTAAAGTGCAGGCATTGTACTTGCCATTTCCAGGACTCGAGTCCGACTATATGAAAATAACCGGTTTCCCTGAATCCCTTCACTAAATATTACCCTGCTCACACTCCAACAGATCGTCAGGTCCCAAGTATCATTCGTCTCCATTCACTCCTATCTAACACGCTCACGCACGCTTGCTGGAAGTCCAAGCCCCTTGCCCACAAAACCTCCTTTACCCCCTCTCCAACCCTTTCGAGGACGACCCCTACCCCTCCTTCCTTCTCCTATAGATTTATATGCTTTCCATGTCATTCTACTTTGATCCATTCTCTCTAAATAACCAAACCACCTCAACAACCCCTCTTCTGCCCTCTGACTAATACTTTTATTAACTCCACACCTTTTCCTAATTTCCACACTCCGAATTTTCTGCATAATATTTACACCACACATTGCCCTTAGACAGGACATCTCCACTGCCTCCAACCGTCTCCTCGCTGCTGCATTTACCACCCAAGCTTCACACCCATATAAGAGTGTTGGTACTACTATACTTTCATACATTCCCTTCTTTGCCTCCATAGATAACGTTTTTTGACTGCACATATACCTCAACGCACCACTCACCTTTTTTCCCTCATCTATATTTGGAGTTTCAAAAATTCCAGGCCTTATCCTTGGCCACATTGGATATGTGGTGCTCTACAATGGCCCTAGAATTTTGTTTATATATTAGGACATTTAAAGCATAGCAAATAATGCTGCAACACATGTAGTGCTACCACTTTAAGCAGAATATCATTTGTAAAGCAAAAGGACACAAGTGCAACTAATGTGACATTTTATTGTGGCAACGTTTCACTCTCCAGGAGCTTTGTCAAAGCTCCTGGAGAGCGAAATGTTGCCACAATAAAATGTCACATTAGTTGCACTTGTGTCCTTTTACTTTACATATTGTCGGTAATTCTACCAAATATATACAGAATATCATTTAAGAGAATAAGATCTTTATTAAGGGTTTTGTTAAATCAGTCACTGTGACATCTTGCGTGATAGGAGTCCAGCAACTTGGTCTTTCCAGTCCTCATCGGATAAGTTCTGAGCCCAGGCAGGAATGGCAGACTGGGGCAAAATGAAAGATGCCATAACAGACTTTATCTCCTCCACCTTATTACCATCAAGTACAAGACGATCTGGCATGGGAGAAGAGTTCCACACAGCTGCTCTGTCATCCATCAATTCTTGGCGTCGTTGTCTGTCGGACTAAAAATATTAAAAGCTATCAGATGCACTTTTAGAGCTAGCATCATAAATTATACACGTCTCATACCTCACAACTTGTGATCAACTAATTTACGTACCTCCTCGGTCAACGCTTCAGTCTGGGAAAGCATACTAGTGCCACCTATGTCTCTTATTCTCTCGTGTTCTCCAGTGACTTCACTGGTTTCTTCGTCCTCTTGCACAACATTTGGGCCATTGGCGGCAAGAGCGGACATCAAGCCAGAGAGAGAAGTGTAATCAATCTCAGAATCATCTTGGTCTTCATCCTGCACAGGTAATAACTTCTATTACAATGACTCATCACTCATTAGTAATATTCTTAAAACTTTTCTCTCAGTTAAGTATCTTTAAAATACAGACAAACCTCATTTAATATCAAGGGTAGATGTGACAAGTAGACATCATATCTGGGATCCAATATTACCCATGAGAGACTTGAGAAATCACTCTTGTCAATAGTAAGAAATAATGCCTCTCATCACGTGATAACTTGAAGAGATTATTAGCATCACAATAATGAATTCTTACATAAACAGAAAATAGCATTAGTATTTACAATATGGTGACTAAGACTACTCATTTTTTATAAATTGCCTGCTGTATAACCCTTACAGGTTTAGCACTTGGTTATGATGATAATATTACCAAATTTACTGTTTTCTACCAAGGTTCAGTGACCCAAAGCAAGAAGCTTATTCAGTGTCATTCAAAAGCTGTCTTGCCAAAAATGCATGGACACCACAATTCAAATGATCCTCTGAACTGTAACTTTCTGAAGGAAGGAGGAACTCAAGTCTAGCTAACTGGTTTCCTTGAATCCCTTCATAAATGTTACCTTCCTCACACTCAAACAGAACATAAAATTTCAAAAACCATTTGCTGTTCCTTGCTTTGCTTGAACATGGTCACAAATACCTGCTGGATACTCAACCCTTGCCACTAAAAGCCTCTCTCACTCCTCTTCTCCAACCTTTCCTGGGACAACCCCTACCCCTTCTTCCATTTACTCTGGATGTATACACTCTCTTGGTCAAATTATTCTACTTCATCCTTCCTAAATTACCAAACCATCTCAACACTTCCTCTGATTTCTCCATTATTTCCTTGAAATTACTGGTAGGTGACTATATGGTAAATTAGATACATGTATACTAATTTTGCAGCTACCTTGTAGCTGCAAAAAAGATAAAACAGATAATTGCTGTGTCCAGCTAGATAATGATGGCTGTGTAGTTCTGCAGGCTGTTCGCAGTAACACTAGTTGACCAGGCAGTCAGGAATTAAGTTCAGCCTCACACTGGGCTTCAAAAGTAGTAAAACTCTCAAACTTTTCACAGGTGTATGTTACTTTAAAATAAATGTTACCACACTTCTTTGCAAACAGAGCATTAACCTGTGTCAATATCAATGAGAAACAGCTACATAACCAACATGCGTTGCTGCCTTACAGGTCAACTCACCACATCATTGTCCTGTGAGAGAGGCTGGTATCCAGAAGGGTAAGGGTCATTCAGATCAGCTTGCTCAGGTTCCTCATCACTGGATGACAATGGAGGTCCAACAGACAAACCAGTGGGTGGATTTAACTCTTCGTCTTCGGTGTCACCTGGACCAACACGCCCACCTTGTGTGGGCTCAGGTACCGGAGACATACTCGAACCTACACTGAAAATTCAATATATTGCAGACTGACACATCTGCATTGAAGAATATTCTGTAGTATGTAGTAAAATGATACTTGGGAATGTCAACCTCCTTTTTTTTTAACAAATAAATGAAATCTTACAGTAAAAAAATATATTTTCATAATACAATACATACTGTTAGGTATGAGAACATGTGTAACTAATGCGACATTTTTATTGTGGTAACGTTTTGCTCTCCAGGAGGTCTGTCAAGCTGTTGTAATAGCCTGACAAAGCTCCTGGAGAGCAAAATGTTGCCACTTGTCTTTTTACTTAACATATTGTTGGTAATTCTACCTACATTATCACAATACATACTGTAATATTGACTCTGTTACAACTAACATATTTCTCTCACCTCAGAAAGGAAATATCAGACAATAAAAAAAATTATATACGCATAGACACCCCAGGAAACAAAAACTTACAGCGACTTACCAGTAATAAACCTAGACAAAATGTGTATAAAATGAAGTTTTTAAACGGAAAAATATTAAACTGAAAGGTTAATAAAAAACATTTATGATTATTATAATATTGACAAGAGAGCACTAAACTCACATGGGGTAATATAGGAGATTCATATAATGAACATGTACAGTGTACAGCATGTACAGTGTACAGCATATACAGTACAGAATATACAGTGTATATAGAGTACAGGTTGTGTATATATATACATACAGTACAGGTCTGATTATTATTATATTATTATAATCAAAAAGAAGCGCTAAGCCACAAGGACTACACAGAGTACAGGTCTGAGCTATGTTCACACCTGTAAGTTTATTCTGGTATACATCAATACAGTTACATACATTATCATACATAGCAGTATGTATTATTATAATCATGGGGAGCGCTAAACCCGTAGGATTATACAGTGCACGCTGTATAGCCCTTGTGGTTTAGCGCTTCTTTTTGATTATAATAATAATTTATTATCACACTGGCCGATTCCAGTGATAATAATAATAATTATACAGTGCACATAGGGGGGGGGGGTGGAAAGTATTCAGACTAAACTCAGGGAACTGGAGCACAGATCCAATTCCCTAGATCAAGAGCCCCTCACTAGCATCAAGGAACCTTCCTTCAGGAATCCACTGAAGGTTTAAAATCCCACCAAAAAACTTACCTCACCTCAGGACATTACGTATGATAACTGTACTTATGTGTACCTTCACCTAATAAACCTATTTACTTACTAAGTCGACCAAAATTATCAACAAAAGTCTTCGTATTAAGCAGGACATTAATCACCTGATCAATGTTGTTTATATCATCAGCTGGTGTCAGGCAGTTCAACTACCTATCCTATGACCTATTACCATCCCATTAAAAAATGAAAAATAGTTTTTTTATTTCCAAAAGCAGCAGTTTATAATTATTAAAAATAAAGCAACGTATTTTTAAAAACTGGTAGAAGCAATGTATTTTACAAACTTAGTGGAATTGTTATTTTCCGGTAACGCAACTACCTATCTTATACCCATCTAAATTGATTTTTTGACGTTCGATCAAGTAAATGTTCATTAAATGATGTTTCCACGTACAAGAATGTTTATTATAATAAATATTTGTCTAGAGCCACGCATAATTGAAAGAAAAATTTGGAATATTAGATTGATGTCACGTGGAGCTTGTTTGTTCATTTGTATTTAAGACAGCTGAGGGCGACACTGTCTACGAGAAACGTGCTTTGGCCTCGGAGGTATGTGTAGACGTTTCGCCCTTGCCCTGTCTTGAATATCAGTGTAATGTTCTGTGATTCCTCTCCCCGGGGACATTTCTCACGTTTTGGCCGAGTGGTCGGGCCGCCATACCTTATGCTCCCGAAAAGCCTGTTGTTGTTGCCCCAGAAAGAAGTTACTTTTGATAATTATAATAATAATAAGACACCTAACAATCTGGAGACAGGGTTTAATAAGACACCTGACTCCCAGGAGACAGGGTTCAACAAGACACCTGACTCCCAGGAGACAGGGTTCAACAAGACACCTGACTCCCAGGAGACAGTGTTCAACAAGACACCTGACTCTCAGGAGACAGGGCTCAACAAGACACCTGACTCCCAGGAGACAGTGTTCAACAAGACACCTGACTCTCAGGAGACAGTGTTCAACAAGACACCTGACTCCCAGGAGACAGTGTTCAACAAGACACCTGACTCCCAGGAGACAGGGTTCAACAAGACACCTGACTCCCAGGAGACAAGGTTCAACAAGACACCTGACTCCCAGGAGACAGGGTTCAACAAGACACCTGACTCCCAGGAGACAGTGTTCAACAAGACACCTGAAAGGCGTAGGGAGACACTGGTCAGAGAAATAGCAAGCATCGAACTTAAGCTAAAGGAATCTTATAGGAGTCAGGAATCGCGGGAAGAACTAAAAGCCATAAATGAAATCGAAAGAAACCCAAAGTATTTCTTCTCCTATGCCAAATCAAAGTCGAGAACAACGTCCAGTATGAACATTAAAATGATATAAAATACCGACAGATTGTTAGGTAAGACACATATGCAACAGTTAGGTATCTTTATTTCGAAACGTTTCGCCTACACAGTAGGCTTCTTCAGTCGAGTACAGAAAAGTTGATAGAAGCAGAAGATACTTGAAGATGATGTAATCAGTCCATCACCCTTAAAGTTTTGAGGTGGTCAGTCCCTCAGTCTGGAGAAGAGCATTGTTCCGTTGTCTGAAACAATATGAAGTTCAAGTGACAGGATGGAGCCTTTATATAGTGCCAGGAGGTGAGACGTAGGTTGCTTTGGGAGGGCAGGTCCCTCTCAAACCCAGCCGTTCTCACCAGTAGAGGTCGAAGTTGATGGTCTGTACCAAGATACCCTTGTGTTGCAGTCTCTGACAGAATGAACATTAAAATGATATAAAATACCGACAGATTGTTAGGTAAGACACATATGCAACAGTTAGGTATCTTTATTTCGAAACGTTTCGCCTACACAGTAGGCTTCTTCAGTCGAGTACAGAAAAGTTGATAGAAGCAGAAGATACTTGAAGATGATGTAATCAGTCCATCACCCTTACACTATATAAAGGCTCCATCCTGTCACTTGAACTTCATATTGTTTCAGACAACGGAACAATGCTCTTCTCCAGACTGAGGGACTGACCACCTCAAAACTTTAAGGGTGATGGACTGATTACATCATCTTCAAGTATCTTCTGCTTCTATCAACTTTTCTGTACTCGACTGAAGAAGCCTACTGTGTAGGCGAAACGTTTCGAAATAAAGATACCTAACTGTTGCATATGTGTCTTACCTAACAATCTGTCGGTATTTTATATCATTTTAATGTTCATTCTGTCAGAGACTGCAACACAAGGGTATCTTGGTACAGACCATCAACTTCGACCTCTACTAGTGAGAACGGCTGGGTTTGAGAGGGACCTGCCCTCCCAAAGCAACCTACGTCTCACCTCCTGGCACTATATAAAGGCTCCATCCTGTCACTTGAACTTCATATTGTTTCAGACAACGGAACAATGCTCTTCTCCAGACTGAGGGACTGACCACCTCAAAACTTTAAGGGTGATGGACTGATTACATCATCTTCAAGTATCTTCTGCTTCTATCAACTTTTCTGTACTCGACTGAAGAAGCCTACTGTGTAGGCGAAACGTTTCGAAATAAAGATACCTAACTGTTGCATATGTGTCTTACCTAACAATCTGTCGGTATTTTATATCATTTTAATGTTCATTCTGTCAGAGACTGCAACACAAGGGTATCTTGGTACAGACCATCAACTTCGACCTCTACTAGTGAGAACGGCTGGGTTTGAGAGGGACCTGCCCTCCCAAAGCAACCTACGTCTCACCTCCTGGCACTATATAAAGGCTCCATCCTGTCACTTGAACTTCATATTGTTTCAGACAACGGAACAATGCTCTTCTCCAGACTGAGGGACTGACCACCTCAAAACTTTAAGGGTGATGGACTGATTACATCATCTTCAAGTATCTTCTGCTTCTATCAACTTTTCTGTACTCGACTGAAGAAGCCTACTGTGTAGGCGAAACGTTTCGAAATAAAGATACCTAACTGTTGCATATGTGTCTTACCTAACAATCTGTCGGTATTTTATATCATTTTAATGTTCATTCTGTCAGAGACTGCAACACAAGGGTATCTTGGTACAGACCATCAACTTCGACCTCTACTAGTGAGAACGGCTGGGTTTGAGAGGGACCTGCCCTCCCAAAGCAACCTACGTCTCACCTCCTGGCACTATATAAAGGCTCCATCCTGTCACTTGAACTTCATATTGTTTCAGACAACGGAACAATGCTCTTCTCCAGACTGAGGGACTGACCACCTCAAAACTTTAAGGGTGATGGACTGATTACATCATCTTCAAGTATCTTCTGCTTCTATCAACTTTTCTGTACTCGACTGAAGAAGCCTACTGTGTAGGCGAAACGTTTCGAAATAAAGATACCTAACTGTTGCATATGTGTCTTACCTAACAACAACGTCCAGTATTGGGCCCTTACTTAAACAAGATGGGTCGTACACAGATGACAGCAAGGAAATGAGTGAGCTACTCAAGTCCCAATATGACTCAGTTTTTAGCAAGCCGCTAACCAGACTGAGAGTCGACGATCAAAATTAATTTTTTATGAGAGAGCCACAGAATTTGATTAACACAAGCCTATCCGATGTTATCCTGACGCCAAATGACTTCGAACAGGCGATAAATGACATGCCCATGCACTCGGCCCCAGGGCCAGACTCATGGAACTCCGTGTTCATCAAGAACTGCAAGAAGCCCCTATCACGAGCCTTTTCCATCCTATGGAGAGGGAGCATGGACACGGGGGTCGTCCCACAGTTACTAAAAACAACAGACATAGCCCCACTCCACAAAGGGGGCAGTAAAGCAACAGCAAATTTCTTTTTAGTATGATAATAAGATGTTATCATTGTAGAATAATAAGAAAATATTATAACCTTTATATTATAATAATAAGGTAAAAGGACCCCAATGGAAATAAGTCACTCTGTCTGACTTTTTTGGGTTATCCTAGGTTCTCTACACATGTGCTGCTATGTATGATAATTCTATGTAACTGTATTTGTGTATACCTGAATAAACTTACTTACTTACTTACTTACTAACAGCAAATAACTACAGACCGATAGCACTAACATCCCATATCATAAAAATCTTTGAAAGGGTCCTAAGAAGCAAGATCACCACCCATCTAGAAACCCATCAGTTACACAACCCAGGGCAACATGGGTTTAGAACAGGTCACTCCTGTCTGTCTCAACTATTGGATCACTACGACAAGGTCCTAGATGCACCAGAAGACAAAAAGAATGCAGATGTAATATATACAGACTTTGCAAAAGCCTTCGACAAGTGTGACCATGGCGTAATAGCGCACAAAATGCGTGCTAAAGGAATAACAGGAAAAGTCGGTCGATGGATCTATAATTTCCTCACAAACAGAACACAGAGAGTAGTCAACAGAGTAAAGTCCGAGGCAGCTACGGTGAAAAGCTCTGTTCCACAAGGCACAGTACTCGCTCCCATCTTGTTCCTCATCCTCATATCTGACATAGACAAGGATGTCAGCCACAGCACCGTGTCTTCCTTTGCAGATGACACCCGAATCTGCATGACAGTGTCTTCCATTGCAGACACTGCAAAGCTCCAGGCAGACATCAACCAAATCTTTCAGTGGGCTGCAGAGAACAATATGAAGTTCAACGATGAGAAATTTCAATTACTCAGATATGGTAAACACGAGGAAATTAAATCTTCATCAGAGTACAAAACAAATTCTGGCCACAAAATAGGGCGAAACACCAACGTCAAAGACCTGGGAGTGATCATGTCGGAGGATCTCACCTTCAAGGACCATAACATTGTATCAATCGCATCTGCTAAAAAAATGACAGGATGGATAATGAGAACCTTCAAAACTAGGGATGCCAAGCCCATGATGACACTCTTCAAGTCACTTGTTTTATCTAGGCTGGAATATTGCTGCACACTAACAGCACCTTTCAAGGCAGGTGAAATTGCTGACCTAGAAAATGTACAGAGAACCTTCACGGCGCGCATAACGGAGATAAAACACCTCAATTACTGGGAGCGCTTGAGGTTCCTGAACCTGTATTCCCTGGAACGCAGGCGGGAGAGATACATGATTATATACACCTGGAAAATCCTTGAGGGACTAGTACCGAACTTGCACACGAAAATCACTCACTACGAAGGCAAAAGACTTGGCAGACGATGCAACATCCCCCCCAATGAAAAGCAGGGGTGTCACTAGCGCGTTAAGAGATCATACAATAAGTGTCAGGGGCCCGAGACTGTTCAACTGCCTCCCAGCATACATAGGGGGATTACCAACAGACCCCTGGCAGTCTTCAAGCTGGCACTGGACAAGCACCTAAAGTCGGTTCTTGACCAGCCGGGCTGTGGCTCGGACGTTGGTTTGCTTGCAGCCAGCAGTAACAGCCTGGTTGATCAGGCTCTGATCTACCAGGAGGCCTGGTCACAGACCGGGCCGCGGGGGCGTTGACCCCCGAACTCTCTCCAGGTATACTTCAGGTAAACTCCCAGGAGACAGTGTTCAACAAGACACCTGACTCCCAGGAGACAGGGTTCAACAAGACACCTGATTCCCAGGAGACAGGGTTCAACAAGACACCTGACTCCCAGGACACAGTGTTCAACAAGAAACCTGACTCCCAGGAGACAGGGTTCAACAAGACACCTGACTCAAAGGAGATAGGGTTCAACAAGACACCTGACTCCCAGGAAACTGGGTTCAACAAGACACCTGACTCCCAGGAGACAGTGTTCAACAAGAAACCTGACTCCCAGGAGAAAGGGTTCAACAAGGCACCTGACTCCCAGGAGACAGTGTTCAACAAGAAACCTGACTCCCAGGAGACAGGGTTCAACAAGACACCTGACTCAAAGGAGATAGGGTTCAACAAGACACCTGACTCCCAGGAAACTGGGTTCAACAAGACACCTGACTCCCAGGAGACAGTGTTCAACAAGAAACCTGACTCCCAGGAGAAAGGGTTCAACAAGACACCTGACTCCCAGGAGACAAGGTTCAACAAGACACCTGACTCCCAGGAGAAAGGGTTCAACAAGACACCTGACTCCCAGGAGACAAGGTTCAACAAGACACCTGACTCCCAGGAGAAAGGGTTCAACAAGACACCTGACTCCCAGGAGACAAGGTTCAACAAGACACCTGACTCCCAGGAGACAAGGTTCAACAAGACACCTGACTCCCAGGAGACAAGGTTCAACAAGACACCTGACTCCCAGGTGTCTAAAGCTTCCGCTTCACACACGGAGGGCCCGGGTTCGATTCCCGGCGGGTGGAAACATTTCGACACGTTTCCTTACACCTGTTGTCTTGTTCACCTAGCAGCAAATACGTACCTGGGTGTTAGTCGACTGGTGTGGGTCGCATCCTGGGGGACAAGATTAAGGACCCCAATGGAAATAAGTTAGACAGTCCTCGATGACGCACTGACTTTCTTGGGTTATCCTGGGTGGCTAACCCTCCGGGGTTAGAAATCCGAACGAAATCTTATCTTATCTTATCTTACCTGACTCCCAGGAGACAAGGTTCAACAAGACACCTGACTCCCAGGAGACAGGTTCAATAAAGCATGAGTTTTAGTGGCTCTTAACAACCTTAATAACAGAAGCTGGGGGCGTCTTGTTACCTGGAATATGTTGGTGACCTGAGCTGCTGTTATTCTGTTGTTTCCCTGAGCACCTGGTGCTCTCAGGACCTGATATTGTTGTGTTGGTGCCCTGAGGACCTGATATCACTCTGATGTTGCCCTAAACACAGGATATTGTTATGCTGCTGACCAGAGGACCTGACTCTTCTGCTGAGGACCTGAGGTTTCTGTTGCTGCCTCCAGGACCTCATATTTGGCTGCTGACCTGAGAGCCTGGCGCTCTTTTTCTGCTGTGCTTAGAACCTGACGTAACTTTACTGCTGTTTCTGAGAACCTGACGTAACTTTACTGCTGTTTCTGAGAACCTGTCGTAACTTTACTGCTGTTTCTGAGAACCTGTCGTAACTTTACTGCTGTTTCTGAGAACCTGTCGTAACTTTACTGCTGTTTCTGAGAACCTGACGTAACTTTACTGCTGTTTCTGAGAACCTGACGTAACTTTACTGCTGTTTCTGAGAACCTGACGTAACTTTACTGCTGTTTCTGAGAACCTGACGTAACTTTACTGTTGTTTCTGAGAACCTGACGTAACTTTACTGTTGTTTCTGAGAACCTGACGTAACTTTACTGCTGTTTCTGAGAACCTGACGTAACTTTACTCTTGTTTCTGAGAACCTGACGCAACTTTACTGCTGTTTCTGAGAACCTGACGTAACTTTACTGCTGTTTCTGAGAACCTGACGTAACTTTACTGCTGTTTCTGAGAACCTGACGCTGTGAAGATCCGACATTCTCCCGCTGTTCTTAAACAAGACATGAACTGCTGCCCCTGAAACACCTGTCACATCCCCCCTGCCTGACGTACTGCTGCAGAGACCACATATCTGACTTATTTTCATCGCTGCCGCCGCCACCATGAACAGGCGGCCAATTGTCACGTGTAAGAACTTTATTTATGAATGAGATATTTGTGCAGTGCTTGAGTACCTTTATTTTGCATATTTTTGCCAACTATTGGCAAAACTGAAAAAAGTTTACACAATAAAGATACTGAAATGTTGTTCACGTATCTCATTCAAGAACATTTTTGTTGCTGTTATTAATAAACAAAACAGTCATGTTTCTTGTGTATTATTACAATAACTGGTAAGTATTGTGCAACGCTGTATGACCCTTGTGGGTTTAGTTCTTGGTTATGATGATAATAATAATGGTAGGTATTGTATGACAATTGACCACTGTATTGCGTGATATGTTACATGCTACAGTATTATCGTCTTTTCAAATACTGTATTATTATATTATTTATTATCACACCGGCCGATTCCCACCAAGGCAGGGTGGCCCGAAAAAGAAAAACTTTCACCATCATTCACTCCATCACTGTCTTGCCAGAAGGGTGCTTTACACTACAGTTTTTAAACTGCAACATTAACACCCCTCCTTCAGAGTGCAGGCACTGTACTTCCCATCTCCAGGACTCAAGTCCGGCCTGCCGGTTTCCCTGAATCCCTTCATAAATGTTACTTTGCTCACACTCCAACAGCACGTCAAGTATTAAAAACCATTTGTCTCCATTCACTCCTATCAAACACGCTCACGCATGCCTGCTGGAAGTCCAAGCCCCTCGCACACAAAACCTCCTTTACCCCCTCCCTCCAACCCTTCCTAGGCCGACCCCTACCCCGCCTTCCTTCCACTACAGACTGATACACTCTTGAAGTCATTCTGTTTCGCTCCATTCTCTCTACATGTCCGAACCACCTCAACAACCCTTCCTCAGCCCTCTGGACAACAGTTTTGGTAATCCCGCACCTCCTCCTAACTTCCAAACTACGAATTCTCTGCATTATATTCACACCACACATTGCCCTCAGACATGACATCTCCACTGTATTATATTTGGGATAAATTTTCATGTAAAAATGCATGTACGATATTACCCCTCAAGGGAGGTTCCTTGACACTGGTGGGGGCTCTTGATCTAGGGTATTGGATCTGTGCTCTAGTTCCCAGAATTGAGCCTAAATACCTTCCATCTCCCCCTACCAACACTATAATCCTATGGGTTTAGCACTCCCCCATGATTATAATAATAATGTGTGATATTAACCTGACATAAGTATCTTTCTCTTCTATCTAATCTGTCTGGTTTTTGCAGATGCTGGAGACAACAGTGTGTTCTGTGGACTGCAAGCTGGGCTGGCTACTGGCCTCCCTCAGGAAACAGTGGAGTGGAGACGCTCTTATGGCCGACCCTCCAGGTGGGCAGCGATCTCTTGTCATTTATAATAAAAAGATTCATCCACGTCGAGTCCAGACTTGCCCTGCTCCAGCGTGGCTGAGAGTAGCATGTGTGTAACATGATTAGTAGTCGGAGGATCAAGTCTCCGGCACTCCATGTGCTGAATGACACATATGGGTTTAGGGCCTCATGTGTTTACAGTACGTATTTAAAAATTTATTTATCCAAGTGAGTGGAGAGTGGAGGCATTTTATGGTCAACCCTCCAGGTGAGTATGGGGGTGAGATGTTCTCAGGGTTAACCCTCCAGTTGAGTATGGGGTGAAATATTCTTACGGTTGACCCTCCAGGTGAGATGGGGTGAGATATTCTTACAATTGACCTTCTAGGTGAGTATGGGGTGAGATATTCTTACAGTTGACCTTCTAGGCGAGTATGGGGTGAGATATTCTTACGGTTGTACTTCTAGGTGAGTATGGGGTGAGATATTCTTACGGTTGTCCTTCTAGGTGAGTATGGGGTGAGATATTCTTACGGTTGTCCTTCTAGGTGAGTATGGGGTGAGATATTCTTACAGTTGTCCTTCTAGGTGAGTATGGGGTGAGATATTCTTACAGTTGTCCTTCTAGGCGAGTATGGGGTGAGATATTCTTACAGTTGTCCTTCTAGGTGAGTATGGGGTGAGATATTCTTACAGTTGTCCTTCTAGGTGAGTATGGGGCGAGATATTCGTACGGTTGTCCTTCTAGGTGAGTATGGGGTGAGATATTCGTACGGTTGTCCTTCTAGGTGAGTATGGGGTGAGATAGGCCTCCAGATATGCTGTTCATTCACTCATGGACATAACACCCTGCTTTTATATTTTGCAATTATTTTTCGGTAAAAAGTAAGTTTGTCAGAGCATCTAATCTTGTTTCCATGATAGCTAACAGATGCTATATTTTTTTTTAATATAGGCCATCTCCCAATATTGTAGGTGACCCAAGAAAGAAA
Organism: Cherax quadricarinatus; assembly: GCF_038502225.1. NCBI lineage: Eukaryota > Metazoa > Arthropoda > Malacostraca > Decapoda > Parastacidae > Cherax > Cherax quadricarinatus. The sequence goes on from NC_091357.1 coordinate 22,027,124, forward strand.
GAAAAATATTCACTAATATTCTGTAACTGTCTTGTCAGAAGTGTGCAGCCATCATAATTCAGATTATCCACCAAATAGTAACATCCTTTAGAGTGTAGGCACTATTTTATTCTATGAATATTTTTAATTTCTTTGTATACATTCATGTAAAATGTTTATTCTCCTTTTAGTCTTATGTTAGATTTTAGCTTGTCTGAGATGCTCTGCATAGCCAGGGGCTTCCCATGTGCAGTATTAAATGCCATCCAGTTTTGTAAAAGAAACTGTATCATGTGAAAAATAAAGTATTATTATTATTATTATTATTATTATTATTATTATTCGCTGAATCTCTTCATAAATATACCTTGTTTACACTCGGGCAGCGTGTCAAGTCTTTAAAAAAAAAACTTGTCTCCATTTTCTATGATCTAACATGTTCACATTCCTATTGGATGCTCAATCCTCTATCACTTAGAATGTCCTTTACACCATCCTACCAACTTTTCTTGGGATGACCCCTATGCCTACTCTCCACCCCAGAGTTATACACCCTTATTGCTATCCTGTTTTGTTCTCTGCTTTCTGAAGGACCAAACCACCTCAACAACCCCTCCTCCACCCTTTGAATTATGGAATACCTCTATATTCTACTCTCCTAATTCTCTCCCTAATATAAAAGTGTTGGTACTTCTATTCTATGGTACATTCCCTTTTTGCTTCATGGAAAAAGTTATTTTCACAGTTGCCTCAACAAACCACCTGCCTTTTTTTCCTCTCATCTATTCTGTGGCTTACTTTGTCTTTCAAAGACCCATCTGCCTACATTCACATCCTCCCTACACCATACTCTCGTCACCTTCCTCTCTTCTATGTTCAAGTTTAATGATCGGTTGCACGAAATGCATTGCATAATTAGCGGCTTTCTTTTGTGCCTACCAATGTTTTGTTACATGTCAACTACATTATTTGTAAAGTAAAAGGACACAAGTGCAACTAATGTGACATTTATTGTAGCAACGTTTCGCTCCTGGAGAGCGAAACGTTGCTACAATAAATGTCACATTAGTTGCACTTGTGTCCTTTTACTTTACATATTGTCGGTAATTCTACCAACTTTATTACATTATTTGTTGTGTACGAATGGTACGAATCTCCACGACTATGGTGCTGTTCGCACCTACTCCTAGGTTGAGGGACTGATTACCTCATCTTCTGTACATAGTTCTACTGTCTTCAAGTTATGTCCTGGAATTTGTATTGATAAAGCCACTGGATGGCGAAACGTCTACAATAAAGATACCCAGATGTTGCACATGTGTCTTACTCTTACATTATTTGTACTGCATAAAGAAATAAAAATTATATTGTATTTCCTTTTATATATTCTCTCAAACTCCTTTGTAATTTCTTTTCAAACTCTCCCCATAGAGCAGTCATTGACAAAGTGTGACTGTGACAGTTCCCTATTTGCATCACTCTATATCTGAGTATAATAAAAAAAATTAAATTTGAACTATTCATTGTCAAATAAGCTATCATATGTTTTATCTTATACTGTATTAACAGTTATGTTTGTACTTTTTAAGAGATTAATATTTGCATTTGAATTTATGCAGAAAATTAATATTGCACATAGTGAATAACTAAAGTATAATGAACGCTTGTTAATAATCAATAATAACCCACATGGCGACAGAAACACTGGAGATTAATTGATCTATGTATTTTGATACCTTCTTCTGGGGTCTTCTTCAGCAGATCTGCTGAAGAGGACCCCAGAAGGGGGTTAATCTCCTAAGTTTGTCTCCACATGGGTTATTATTGAGCACTGTACATAGTACATATTACAGTCCCTAGAATCATTCCTTGATGAATTAACACTTTCAGGTGTGTCCATGTTGAGGTGGATTTTGTTCCATTCTCTGAGGAATACCTGGGTAAGGATGCACCCCGCACTATCCTAGGCCAACCTATCTTTCACACCTATTGGACAGACTGTGCTGTAAGTGACTTCTTTGTATGTCAGTCATTCATACTGTGCATGAAAACAATCTGAAGTGTGCATTGTTGATTCAATAAATGTGTTAAATTGCAGAGATTGTGCTTGTACAGTAACTAGTGGACAGCTACAGGGATGAATGACTGTAGTCTCTTCATTTTAAGTATATTTTAGTTGGAAATAGATACATTTCAATTTTTTTCTGTCTCGCAGACATGCAAGATTTCAGGTATGTCTTGCTTCTTCTACTTACAATTAGGTCACACTACACATGCATGTACAAGCATATATACATACACACCCCTCTGGGTTTTCTTTTATTTTTCTTACTAGTTCTTGCTCTTGTTTATTTCCTCTTATCTCCTGGAGACCTGGAGTTTACCTGGAGAGAATTCTGGGGGTCAGGTTGGTGTCCGTTCTGTGGTAAAACCCTGTAATTGTACATGATGTGACCAGTCTCATGCATGCAAGATTTCATGGTACAAGCATATATATACACACCCCTCTGGGGTTTCTAGTTCTTGTTCTTGTTTATTTCTTCTTATCTCCATGGGGAAGTGGAACAGAATTCTTCCTCCAGTAAGAGGCGAACTAAATGTAAAAGGAGAAACTTTTGTTTTTCCTTTTGGGCCACCCCACCTCGGTGGGATACGGCCGGTGTGTTGAAAGAAGAAATGTCCCTGTGGCCCAGTCTGTGACCAGGCCTCATGGTGGATCAGGAACTGATCATCCAGGCTGTTTCTGCTGGCTGCATGTAATCCAACATACAAACCACAGCCCAGCTGGTCAGGTACAGCCTTTAGGTGCCTGTCCAGTGCCTGCTTGAAGACAGCCAGGGGTCTATCGGTAATCCTTATGTATGCTGGGAGGCAGTTGAACAGTCTTGGGCCCCTGACACTTATTGTGTTGTCTCTTAACGTGCTAGTAGCACCCCTGCTTTTCATTGGGGGGATGTTGCATCATCTGCCGATTCTTTTGCTTTCGTAAGGAATGACTTTCGCGTGCAAGTTTGGTACTAAACCCTCTAGGATTTTCCAGATGTATATAGTCATGTATCTCTCCCACCTACATTCCATGGGCAAGTGGAACAGAATTCTTCCTCCGTAAGCCATGAGTGTCGTAAGAGGCAACTAAAATGCCAGGAGCAAGGGGCTAGTAACCCCTTCTCCTGTATACATTACTAAATTTAAATAGAGAAACTTTCATTTTTCTTTTTAGGTCACCTGCCTTGGTGGGATATGGCCAGTTTGTTGAAAAAAAAAAAAATATAAATTTCAAATTTAGCTGTCTATTGTTTATTAATAGAATACAATACAGTATACACACAGAAAGTGTTTCAGGTTGAAAATACTCAGCCATTATTTTAGAAAAAAAACTTGTATGTGACATTACCATCATTAGTTTTTTAATTGGTAAACACCAAGAATGTAACGTGTTTATTACTTGAGAAAATATTCAAATTAGACAAATTTTCAAAGAAAAAAAGTAGACTATAGGATGATTTTTAGAGTTCAGTATATTTCATAGGGAGTCTTCCCAGTTTTTCAGAAATGGTTCTTTATTTTACTATACATGTACTATCTTTTTTTCCACCATCATATATTATTTTCTTTTGCATTTACTTTGTGTGAGATTGTAACTATGCAATTCTTGAGATGTCATATTGGTGTAGTACAAGTGTTGTGTTGTACAGGATGTGGAGGCTTACAAGAATCTGGCACGAGACAGCTTGCAGGCGTGGGTCATGTCTCTCAAGCAGCAAGGTATCACAGACTGGATGGTCATACTTCTTGAAACTCCTGACACCCGCAAGGGCAACAAACTGCTTCCTCGCACAACTGTGCTGGACAAAATCAAGAATGATTTTGGTGGAAAACAGGCAGAGAGGTAAGTGACAGTGCTTTATGTAAATGAAAATAAAGATTTATTGTGCAAATGGGTTATGTACATATACAATATTACATATAATGTATCAGGTGTCCCTCATGTTACTTTGTAGATGTGTTCCAATTCCTTGGCAGCTATAGCAGTCTGCCAGGTCATCAACACTTAATTTTTCAGTATGGGGATTTTCATTACATTTTGAGAACCTCACTTGTCATATAGGGTGAATTTATATACTTATCACATAGGGATTCATGGTAAAAATGAGAAATTGCATAAAAATGAGTTCTCTTGTAGCAAACTTACATAAAATGAAGGGTTACTGTATTGTTATACAAATAATACATTACTTCAGTAGCATGTTATTCACAAAATTGGTGCAAATAACACTAAAAGAAATGGATCATGGGAGGTAGACATAAACTGTATAACTTCAGCAGCGTATGTACGACTAGCCAAGCTCATACATGTATAGTATAGTATTTGTTTTATCATCTTGTATGCAATCAGTTACAGCTTGGAGTCCCCTCATGGAAGGTTCCTTGATGTTGGTGAGGGGCTCTTGATTTAGGGAATTGGAACTGTGCTCCAGTTCCCCGAATTAAGCCTGAATGCCTTCCACATCCCCCCCCCCCCCGGGCGCTGTATAATCCTACGGGTTTAGCGCTTCCCCTTTGATTATAATAATAATAATACAGCTTGGAGTCTTCACCCGGTCAAAAACATTAATATCATATTGTCTAACAGATGTATGTCAGTGATTGACCCTCTAAAGTCTGACTCAAGGTCGATGGAGTCATGGCAGACTCTCCTTACTAAGATGAGGCATTTGCTGATGGTGGCCTACAACCGAGCCCTTAACAGGTGTGTTGTGTGTGTGATGATGATGATGATGAAAACAGTTGTGCTTTTAACATGTTTGTGTGTAATGGTCACAAACAGCTGAATCCAAAGAGGTTTGTGTGTGATGGGTGTACACAACTGTGCCTTGAGCAAGCATCTTTAGTGTGATGTACACCTGAGCTCATAACAGGTGTGTTATACATGATGGTATAACACACCTGTTAGGGTGTGTTATACCATCATGTAGTGCACTGTAAAGAGATACTTTACAGTGCATTTGGTATGTTGAGAAAATGACAGATCATTTATTTCAATAAATACAAAGTAGCAAGTATATAGCAAAGCATTGTTAGTATGTTCTAAGAAATATGTGCTAAAATGTGATTTTCTTGCATATTTCAGTGTTTCAGAATAGTTTCAGGCATTTTTTGGCATACTTCATTTTTTAGCTAAAAATACGTAAATTATCAATCTTTTAATTGAAAATGCTGCTACTCGTTATGTTATCGGATAGAACAGCTGAGAGCTTTATTATTAAGTGTAAAAATATGACTGATGTAGAGGGACCTAAGTGAGTTAAGTTATGGTTGAAATACAGGCTAATAACAGTGAGTATTGGATATTACACATGAGTGTGTGGGGAGGTACTTGCTGCAGTATCACAATGCAGGAAATGCTACTATAAATTTTCCTCTAGGTTTGAGGAAAGCATGAGAGCAGAGCGGGAACGTCGGACAGAGAAATCCTGGTCCTTCTGCTCATATTTTTTGCTGCAAGAAGAACTGGCACAGGTGTTCCAGCTCTTGGCTCTGTATGACGAGGCACTTGTCCAGTACGACGAGCTGGATGCTCTCTTCACTCAGTTTATCTTGAATTCGGCAGCTGGAGGTATAGTGGTAATTTTTTTCCATTCTTTGTGGCATAAAGTACAGTGGAACCTTGGTGTGCGACCTTAATTCCATTCCAGAAGGCTGTTCGAGTGCTGCTCTGTTTGAATATTGAACAAGTTCTTCCCAACCAATTTTCCATTTGGTTAGCTGTTATCACTAATCTTTGTAGGCTCCATGGTGATTTATACAAATAATACAAAAAGAAAAAAATGCCAAAAAATGCGAAGAAACACAAAATAGTTTACAGCGAAGTTCTGGCAGGTCGTATTTGCTTGGTCGAGTGCTAAGCTTTGTTTGAGTAGGGAGCTGGTCATATACTGAGGTTCCACTGTACTGCATTAATGTGAATAAAATTTAAGTTTTTCCTTTTATGTACGGCACATTCATATACTGTACAGTACATGTAAGTATATAAAGTATGATCCACATTATATAATTAAGCCACATTCAGTTTTATAAGTAATCAAGATCTTTTATATATTGTAATTTGTTAGGACATAGGAAGATGTTCCATGATATTTGAGGTTTGACCAGACTGGCTTTGGATTAGTTAGATGATTAAGAATATTCATTTAAACTTAAAAACAAAAAGAGAAAGTTTTAGCATCATATATTTTTTTTTTTTTTTTTTGCCTCAGATTTTTCATTATCTGAGGTGCCTTTCACAGGTCACTTATCAAAACTCTTACAACCTTCCATGAAAGCTATATATACAGGATTTTTTCATATTTTTGAGGAGTAATTTATCCAACAGTGTCATCATCCTCTTTTTCCATTTTTAGAGAAAAAGTTTTTCACCTAAAAAGATCATAGAACTATAGTTCATTGTTTTTAGTAATTTTTGGGCGGATTTTCCAAATTATTTAAAATCACACCAGGGGTACTATTTTTAATGCTAAATAAGAATACATGTATACAGTGAAAAAGGTAAAATCCGATCATTTTAGCATCATACGAGGCCCTGTTTTCCTAGGAAACCTTATTAGATGTTGTCATTCTTTTCATTAAAGCTATTCAAACCTTCAAAAATGTATTTTAATTTATTTATTGCAGATAACTGATCAAAGAAACAGTTCCATGATGAATATATTACTTTTTATATTTTTTGCACCCTATCCCCCTACCTTCCCCAGTCACTGGACAAGCACTCAGCATTTTTACACTGTCAGCTGGATTGAAAAAATGCTTAAAATCACAGTTGAACTTTTTTTTTATCCTATTATAGAATATGCAGTTTAAAATATCGCATTTTTAGCCATTTTCAGGCAGATTTTCAAAATTGCTTAAAATCACACCAGAGGTACCATTGTTTAAGCTGATTAAGAATATTCACTTAGAAGCATACAAAGAGAAAGTTGTAGCATGATACAATGCTGTTTTTTTCCCTCTGATTTTTTGTCTGAAGTTCCTTTTAAAGGTCACTTGTGTTATCAAAACATGTACAGTATTCTTATTATAAGACTGCTGCACTCTAATACATTAAAGTATATTGTTTTGAAACTACTCGTGTAGCTGTAAGAATACTGTATTCTATTTTAAGACCATGTAAGTACAGAATTTCATGTACAATATATTTGAATAAGTTTCATGTCCCTAGGTAGTAGGTTGGTAAACAGCAACCGCCCAGGGAGGTACTACCGTCCTGCCAAGTGAGTGTACAACGAAAACCTGTAATTGTTTTACATGATGGTAGGATTGCTGGTGTCTTTTGTCTGTCTCATAAACATGCAAGATTTCAGGTATGTCTTGTTACTTCTACTTACACTTAGGTCACACTACACATACATGTACAAGCATATATATACACACACCCCTCTAGGTATTCTTCTATTTTCTTTCTAGTTCTTGTTCTTGTTTATTTCCTCTTATCTCCATGCGGAAGTGGAACAGAATTCTTCCTCCGTAAGCCATACATGTTGTAAGAGGCGACTAAAATGCCGGGAGCAAGGGGCTAGTAACCCCTTCTCCCGTATAAATTACTAAATTTAAAAGAGAAACTTTCGTTTTTTCTTTTTGGGTCACCCTGCCTTGGTGGGATATGGCCGGTGTGTTGAAAGAAAGAAGTTTCATGTCATAATTATCATACAATATAGCACTCATTATGTCTTATCGCTCTTAGTTTATCTCCCAGTAAGTAATGTAGAATAGGCTTAGTATCAGATGGACTTATTCTGTTCGTAATGTTAAGGGTGAACGAAGATTTTCCAATTTCTCGTATTTCCCAATGAATTACACATCCATGAACATACAACAGATTCTCCACCATGGCTGAACATCTTCAGCCAGCCATGTGAAAAGTGGGAGGGACTACACCTGACATCGGAGCTGGACACAGTCGTTCAAGGCAAGATCCAGAGCAAGGAGGTCACTCTGCTGGAGTTTCGCAATTATCTCTTCCAGCGACAGTGTGCACTGCTCTTCCAGCTCAACAAACCTTGGGAGGCATGTATAGTCATGTTTATGTGTGGCCTTATTACTGATGTACTGTAGTTAAGCATCCTAGGTGATGTATCACAATGATTTTCTCTTAAAAATGTTAGTTTGCTTAACATTAGAGAAATACTGGTACGTACTATTTTTATACACAGTCGCAGAGTTTTGTAAGGAGAGGATTTTCCTGTTAATCTAGTACAGTACTTGTATTTTTATTAGCAGAGCCATGTTGAATGTGGTTGTCATGTTTGACATTACAGGTGGCAGTGCGGGCACTGACATTTTTACAGAACACGGTAGGAGAGTTGAAGATTCTGGAAATCGGATTAGCCCCTGGTGGAGTGGCTTGCTGGGGAGTGTTGTCATGTTTGGAGGTGATAGATGCCTTGCACTGCTTCAAAGAGCCCACAACAACTGATGCCCACGCACTACATACTGCTCCACTTTGGGCCTATGCTAGAGACAAGGTATGTAGGTGAACTTCAGCCTCAATCATAGTTAAGAGGTTTTCCTGACCTAATCTCCAGTCTCTCATATAAAGTATAGGCTAACATTTAATGTTTCTCCAGACAAGAAGTATTTATGGCTTGATATACTGTTGGTGTATGAGTAAGGTAATATTTCTGAAGGAATTCAGGGAAACTGGTTAGCAGGACAGTAATCTGAACTGTGATTTCAGCACATTTCATACAAGGCAGTGATTGAATGATACATTGTATTTCCTCTTTTATTTTATGGGTCACCCTACTTTGGTGTGAGACTGCCAGTGTGTTAAAAAATTAGTACAGTACTACAGATCCCATTCCCTGTGCACTATGTAATTATATGTACTCCTGCATATAAATGTATAATCTACATTGAGCTTTTAACATAAAGGAGCAGTAAAAATCTAGCACTTATGCATTGTTCATATTCTTCTGTACATTTCAGTTCATAAATAAAATTTTTAAATCCTTATTAGAAATAAATATTTGTATAGTTGCAGGAACTAGGATCACTCTGCGGGCTGATGCCAGGCAGTGAGACAAGTAGTGCACAGCTGCACACAGTTATCTCCCTAGTGTGTGGCATGGGTAATGACCCACACACCCACGACCAGCCGCAGGAGCACTCATCGTTATCTCAGGACACACCCATGACGCGGCTAAAAGATTCTTTGTCTTCCCCTCAGGCATTCAAGAAGCATTTTTTGGTAAGGGTGATGTGCCACTTATTTTCCCAAGTATAAGTCAGTGTTTACAAGGACATTGCTACCCCATGTACTAGCAATTTGGAGTGCAGTATGCATCTTAGCATGCAGGAAAAACTGATCAATAAATCATTGTCTAGACCTCCATTCACAACTAATCCACAAATTAGAGAGGAGATTGTGAGTTAGTTGTGAATTGCTCTAGCGATGGTATTGTGGGTTAGTTGTGAATTACTTCAGCCACACTTGCTTAGTGTGCCCATGTAGTCAGTCAGTTGTAAATAATAAGGGCATTTGTGTATAGTGTAAGTGATGGTAGGTACTTGAGTGTATATTCATATTTTTGGGGAATTGAAAATGGGTTAGGAACTGGGGAGCTGCTTTTGTACAAGTTGACAGTGGAAAATAAGGTACACAGTAAGCAAACTGGTTTATTTTGTAGCTTTTAACAAGTATACCATTAATTTCATCCACTAACCTTTGCAATTTTTCTTTAGAATCTCCCATAAGCACAGTATCATCAGCAAAAAGTAACTGTGTGTAAAGGTAGAAAGTTGAAAGTGAACATAGAAAAGAGTAAGGTGATGAGGGTATCAAATGATTTAGATAAAGAAAAATTGGATATCAAATTGGGGAGGAGGAGTATGGAAGAAGTGAATGTTTTCAGATACTTGGGAGTTGACGTGTCAGCGGATGGATTTATGAAGGATGAGGTGAATCATAGAATTGATGAGGGAAAAAAGGTGAGTGGTGCGTTGAGGTATATGTGGAGTCAAAAAACGTTATCTATGGAGGCAAAGAAGGGAATGTATGAAAGTATAGTAGTACCAACACTTATATGGATGTGAAGCTTGGGTGGTAAATGCAGCAGCGAGGAGACGGTTGGAGGCAGTGGAGATGTCCTGTCTAAGGGCAATGTGTGGTGTAAATATTATGCAGAAAATTCGGAGTGTGGAAATTAGGAGAAGGTGTGGAGTTAATAAAAGCATTAGTCAGAGGGCAGAAGAGGGGTTGTTGAGGTGGTTTGGTCATTTAGAGAGAATGGATCAAAGTAGAATGACATGGAAAGCATATAAATCTATAGGGGAAGGAAAGAGGGGTAGGGGTCGTCCTCGAAAGGGTTGGAAAGAGGGGGTAAAGGAGGTTTTGTGGGTGAGGGGCTTGGACTTCCAGCAAGCGTGCATGAGCGTGTTAGATAGGAGTGAATGGAGACGAATGATACTTGGGACCTGACGATCTGTTGGAGTGTGAGCAGGGTAATATTTAGTGAAGGGATTCAGGGAAACCGGTTATTTTCATATAGTCGGACTTGAGTCCTGGAAATGGGAAGTACAATGCCTGCACTTTAAAGGAGGGGTTTGGGATATTGGCAGTTTGGAGGGATATGTTGTGTATCTCTATACGTATATGCTTCTAAACTGTTATATTCTGAGCACCTCTGCAAAAGCAGTGATAATGTGTGAGTGTGGTGAAAGTGTTGAATGATGATGAAAGTATTTTCTTTTTGGGGATTTTTTTTTCTTTTTTGTGGGTCACCCTGCCTCGGTGGGAGACGACCGACTTGTTGAAAAAAAAAAAAAAAAAAAACATTAATTTAATTTATTGTGTATCTGTAGGCATAGAAATTTTGACTTGCTTTCTTACTATTTATGTATTACAGTGGACCTCCGCCTTACGATATTATTTCATTCCAGAGGTCTGTTCGGGTGCCGTTATAGACCGAATTTGTCCCCATAAGGAATATTGTGAATTAGATTAGTCCGTTTCAGGCCCCCAAAAATACATGTACAAAAGCACTTACAAAAATACGCTTACATAATTGGTCGAGTTGGGAGCTGATCGTAAGGTGGGGGTCCACTGTATTTATTTTGAGATTTTTTGTGTTGAATGACTTTTTTCCAAATTTGTATGAATGGGAAGTAATGAGCTTTTTTTTGTTTACATTCAGTGTGCAACTGTTGGAAAACATTACATAATACAGTAGGACCACCATTCCGCGGGTCCAATTTCTGCGGTTTGTTATTTGCCGTTTACCCTGGCTTGAAAATAACCCTTAATTTTGCTTAATAATGACACCAAAATGCAAAAGTAGTGATAGTTCTTCAAAGCCTGAGAGAAGTCGTGAAGTGCTTCCCGTCAGTGAAAAAGTGCTAATTTTTTTACTTCTTGTATGTAATTTATCAATTAAACTTTATCATAGATATGTATGTAAATGAAAAATGACTTCAATATAGGGTTCGCTACTATCTGCAGTAGGTCTTGAAACATACCCCCGCAGATATAGGGGTTCTACTGCTTTTCAAGCTGATTGTTTTTAGCAGGGAATTAACTTTGTTTTTAATCTTTAACAAAATAACTAAATCCTCTTCAGGATCTTTCTGAAGTTGCAATAAGCACATACAAGCACATTGGCCGTATCCGCTCAGCCCGTCTCATAGGCCGAGATTTGGCCACGTTTTACATGGCGCAAGGTGAACCCCAGAAGGCAGCAACATTTTTGACAGACCAGCTGACCATGTTCCTGGAGGAAGGGTGGTTGCTCCTGGCTGCTCAGACACACCTCGACCTTGCCAAGTGTTATCTGGCCATCAACGACCTGGAGAGGTGAGATGCCAAAAATACAACATTACTGAATTTATGATGATTAGGTTCTTCAGGGAGAGAGTCCTGCTTTCCACATCTAGTCTGTGATCACTGTACACATTGTAGCTTATGGAGCAGAGCTATGCTTGTGGTATCCTGTCATCGGTTATGAATTACGTATTATGAATTTATATATTTATACTGTCAGATCACTATTTAAGAAAATACAACCATGTGAACTTTTGGCATGGCATGCACTACTTAGTGTTAGAACTACTTGACTGTTCTGTGTTGACAGATACATCAGGACATGTGCTCAATTGGCTGGCAGCGTGGCTCTCAGTGCTGATGTGAGGAAACGGCATTTTGTCAAGATGATGAGTGCTATACAGGATGTGAATCAGGGTAAGAGTTCTTGCTGCTTGAGAACTAGTTTTTCAGCTATTGCATTACTTTGTATTTAGTGTACATTCTTTCAGAATGTTGTGAGACTTGTGGTCAGTCTTCTCCACACCATACTCGCACATACACAAGCATGCAAAGAACAATGTACAGTAAATATAAAAATGGCTAAAATATTTTGCTGAGGAAGGATTGGGAAATTGTGTAGAAATTTTATAGACTAACAATAGGAAAAATTTTATTTTAGAGTTAATTCATATAATAATTTTGTTTTTCAATTCTGTAAGAAGTTGATCTTACAGACACACCACTGCTCATCCCAAGCGACCGGATTTTTGAAGTAGGTGGTCTAAAGTTGGTGTCAGAGGGCCGCATCATTCTCGAGTCAGAAGTTAAGGTGGAACTTTCAGTGCTTAGCAAACTACCAGATGATGTGAGGTATGTTAAAAGTTTTACATGATAAAGTTTAATATTCTTTGCAAGACTGTCACAATCATATGCGGAAAATAGTTTGTACCAGTTAATTATTTTAGTTGCATTAGATAGTCCATTATACCTTCTAATACAGTTTTAATATTTGTAATAATTCTGTAACATCGAACATCTATAATAGTATAATTCAAGGGAAAGATACACAGAATTTGATTTTACAGGCAGTTAAAGTTGATTTTATTTATACCTCACAGTTTCAATGTCCTTAATATAAATCAGATGTACATTATTTATACACGCTTATAAAATCTTCATGCTGGTATACATAATAAAAGTGATGTATAAAATTCAGACAAAATACACACACACATGAGTACAGTTGTGGAGACCATAGTATGCATCTGATACCTACCAATTATTAAGTATAGTTATTCCCTTCAGTGTGGTATTGATGTTGGTGAGTTATTATAATCATGGGCAGAAGGGGCACTAAACCCATAGGAGTCATACTGCACAAGTTAGATCCAAGGAAAAGGACAATAGGTTCAATTCCTTGGATCAAGAGCTCTGCATTAGCATCAAGACACCTCTCTCGAAGGGTTGATCCTTGTAAAGGGCTTTATGATCCAAGGAATGGAGCTATACTTTTCCTTGTATGGTATCACACCTTATTACCTCCCATTCCCTTTGCTTGGTTTCCTTCTCCTATTACCTTCATTATCTTACATATACTTGGGCTAAACCCTAAGTCATTTTTTTTTTCAAAATGCTTGCTGTCTCCCACCGAGGCAGGGTGTCCCAAAAAGGAAGTCATTTATCTGGCCAGTTTATTTTTCTATCCTGTCCAGAGCTTCCTGAGATTTATCTTATCTACCACTTTATTTTTCTCATTAGTTTCATGTCAGTATCAAACCACACACAATTCAGTCACATCAGTTAGACTATGTATATCAAAAATGGTAGGGGCCCTAGTACAACTTTGTGGTATCTCTTCCATTCTTACACTTTCTCCCTCGCTGTTACTCTTATCTTTCTTTCACAGTTGTGGAACCATATATGTCATGTTGCAGCACTCTCAGGAAGACGATATAATGAGTGTCAAACGAAGTAGTGAAATAGACCGCAAAACTGGTTGTTCCACTGGCTCATCGCAACCAGCTGGCAGCAAGTCTCAGTCCTCGGCTATGGTACACAGGTTAGTCTGCCTCTATGTTGCTTTTGCATTTATTTTATTGTTTTCATTATTCATTACATATGGTGAAGGGGTAAACATGCATACATACATACATGCATGCACATGACTTGTTCCAGAGACTTGAAATTGGAGGACAGAAGAACCAGGGGAAAGACATGATAACAACATACAAAACACTCAGGAAAATTGATATGGTAGACAGGGATAAGTTGTTTGAGAATTGAGAAGCAGGAATCTGGGGACATCATTGAAAGTTAAAGGCACAGATGAGTCACATGGATGTTTAGAAGTATTTCTTCAGTCCCAGAGTGGCCAGGAAGTAGAATGATCTTAGTGAGGAAGTGGTGGAGGCAGACTCCATATATAGTTTGAAGATTAGGTACACTAGAGTCCTTGAGGGAGTGAATCTGAGAGTGGCAAGTTAAGAGGCAGGGCCAGGTTCTGAGAACTGACCTCTGCAATCACAAATAGGTGAGTACACCGAGGAAAACATCCATCCCAATACTATTAACTTCTGTAATTGAGTTTTTTTTTTTTTTTTTCAACAAGTCGGTCGTCTCCCACCGAGGCAGGGTGACCCAAAAAAGAAAGAAAATCCCCAAAAAGAAAATACTTTCATCATCATTCAACACTTTCACCACACTCACACATTATCACTGCTTTTGCAGAGGTGCTCAGAATACAACAGATTAGAAGCATATACATATAAAGATACACAACATATCCCTCCAAACTGCCAATATCCCAAACCCCTCCTTTAAAGTGCAGGCATTGTACTTCCCATTTCCAGGACTCAAGTCCAACTATATGAAAATAACCGGTTTCCCTGAATCCCTTCACTAAATATTACCCTGCTCACACTCCAACAGATCGTCAGGTCCCAAGTATCATTCGTCTCCATTCACTCCTATCTAACACGCTCATGCACGCTTGCTGGAAGTCCAAGCCCCTCACCCACAAAACCTCCTTTACCCCCTCTTTCCAACCCTTTCGAGGACGACCCCTACCCCTCTTTCCTTCCCCTATAGATTTATATGCTTTCCATGTCATTCTACTTTGATCCATTCTCTCTAAATGACCAAACCACCTCAACAACCCCTCTTCTGCCCTCTGACTAATGCTTTTATTAACTCCACACCTTCTCCTAATTTCCACACTCCGAATTTTCTGCATAATATTTACACCACACATTGCCCTTAGACAGGACATCTCCACTGCCTCCAACCGTCTCCTCACTGCTGCATTTACCAACCAAGCTTCACATCCATATAAGAGTGTTGGTACTACTATACTTTCATACATTCCCTTCTTTGCCTCCATAGATAACGTTTTTTGACTCCACATATACCTCAACGCACCACTCGCCTTTTTTCCCTCATCAATTCTATGATTAACCTCATCCTTCATAAATCCATCCGCCGACACGTCAACTCCCAAGTATCTGAAAACATTCACTTCTTCCATACTCCTCCTCCCCAATTTGATATCCAATTTTTCTTTATCTAAATCATTTGATACCCTCATCACCTTACTCTTTTCTATGTTCACTTTCAACTTTCTACCTTTACACACGTTCTCAAACTCATCCACTAACCTTTGCAATTTTTCTTTAGAATCTCCCATAAGCACAGTATCATCAGCAAAAAGTAACTGTGTCAATTCCCATTTTAAATTTGATTCCCCATAATTTATTCCCACCCCTCTCCCGAACATCCTAGCATTTACTTCTTTTACAACCCCATCTATAAATATATTAAACAACCATGGTGACATTACACATCCCTGTCTAAGACCTACTTTTACCAGGAAGTATTCTCCCTCTCTTCTACACACCCTAACCTGAGCCTCACTATCCTCATAAAAGCTCTTTACAGAATTTAGTAACTTACCACCTATTCCATATACTTGCAACATCTGCGACGTTGCTCCTCTATCCACTCTATCATATGCCTTTTCTAAATCCATAAATGCAATAAAAACTTCCCTACCTTTATCTAAATACTGTTCACATATATGCTTCAATGTAAACACTTGATCTACACATCCCCTGCCCACTCTGAAGCCTCCTTGCTCATCCGCAATTCTACATTCTGTCTTACCTCTAATTCTTTCAATTATAACTCTACCGTATACTTTTCCTGGTATACTCAGTAAACTTATTCCTCTATAATTTTTACAATCTCTTTTGTCCCCTTTCCCTTTATATAAAGGGACTATACATGCTCTCTGCCAATCCCTAGGTACCTTCCCCTCTTTCATACATTTATTAAACAAAAGTACCAACCACTCCAACACTATATCCCCCCCTGCTTTTAACATTTGTCATGATCCCATCAGTTCCAGCTGCTTTACCCCCTTTCATTCTACGTAATGCCTCACGTACCTCCACCACACTTACATTCTGCTCTTCTTCATTCCTAAAAGATGGTATACCTCCCTGGCCAGTGCATGAAATTACCGCCTCCCTTTCTTCCTCAACATTTAAAAGTTCCTCAAAATATTCTTGCCATCTACCTAATACCTCCCTCTCCCCATCTACTAACTCCCCTACTCTGTTTTTAATGGACAAATCCATACTTTCCCTAGGCTTTCTTAACTTGTTTAACTCACTCCAAAATTTTTTCTTATTTTCATTAAAATTTCTTGACAGTGCCTCTCCCACTCTTTCATCTGCTCTCCTTTTGCACTCTCTCACCACTCTCTTCACCTTTCTTTTACTCTCCATATACTCTGCTCTTCTTATAACACTTCTGCTTTGTAAAAACCTCTCGTAAGCTACCTTTTTCTCTTTTATCACACCCTTTACTTCATCATTCCACCAATCACTCCTCTTTCCTCCTGCCCCCACCCTCCTATAACCACAAACTTCTGCCCCACATTCTAATACTGCATTTTTAAAACTATTCCAACCCTCTTCAACCTCCCCCCACTACTCATCTTTGCACTAGCCCACCTTTCTGCCAATAGTCGCTTATATCTCGCCCGAACTTCCTGGAACCTCCCTTAGTTTATACACTTTCACCTCCCTCTTACTTGTTGTTGCCACCTTCGTCTTTTCCCATCTACCTCTTACTCTAACTGTAGCTACAACTAAATAATGATCCGATATATCAGTTGCCCCTCTATAAACATGTACATCCTGGAGCCTACCCATCAACCTTTTATCCACCAATACATAATCTAACAAACTACTTTCATTACATGCTACATCATACCTTGTATATTTATTTATCCTCTTTTTCATAACATATGTATTACTTATTACCAAATTTCTTTCTACACATAGCTCAATTAAAGGCTCCCCATTTACATTTACCCCTGGCACCCCAAATTTACCTACTACTCCCTCCATAACATTTTTACCCACTTTAGCATTGAGATCCCCAACCACCATTACTCTCACACTTGATTCAAAACTCCCCACGCATTCACTCAACATTTCCCAGAATATCTCTCTCTCCTCTACACTTCTCTTCTCCAGGTGCATACACGCTTACTATAACCCACTTTTCACATCCAATCTTTATTTTACTCCACATAATCCTTGAATTTATACATTTGTAGTCCCTCTTTTCCTGCCATAGCTTATCCTTCAACATTGTTGCCTGTGGTAATACAGTACTGTACTATGTTACCTCATCTTTTTTTCCTTCTTTAACAGATAATTTTGGATCAAATTACCATCCTGACTTGCCAAGGAATACTTCCTGCCACATTCTGCATTTGTTAGTAGTTGGGTTGTTATTAAATGTTAGAGTCTTATGTAGTAGTTGGTTCTTCCACTAACCATTATTTCTATTTACATATTGAGGACTTTATTAGCTATTACTCCTTAAATTTCTATACTTATTTGTATACAGTGTGTGTAATATGATATGTTCACTTCAATAGAAGTGGGAGTGGCAGCACAGAGTCAGATCGCAGTAGTGTGCCTTCAGACACAACTGACTTGGAGAGCAGCAGCATCAACCCCATGACTCAGCCACTTCACATGAGCCTTCATCTGGAATACAAGCAAGACAAAGCCCTTTCCTCTGCTGCTGTCACTTGCTCCAACTCTCATAAAGTTCTCAGGTAACACAACACTTCTTTTTATCGATCTAACTAGCTGCTGGTGTCACCATGATCACTCATATTCTAGTTATTATTATTATTATAATAAAAAAGAA
Organism: Cherax quadricarinatus; assembly: GCF_038502225.1. Taxonomy (NCBI): domain Eukaryota; kingdom Metazoa; phylum Arthropoda; class Malacostraca; order Decapoda; family Parastacidae; genus Cherax; species Cherax quadricarinatus. The sequence continues at coordinate 22,045,125 of NC_091357.1, forward strand.
GCGCTAAGCCACAAGGGCTATACAGCAATCATATTCTAGTTAGTGCTTCTGTATCTGATCAAGAACAACAAAAATATCTATGCTTCAACACCCCCATTAAAATAAGGAACAGTGTGCTCATGATGTCTACAAGTGACACACTAATAGGATGTTTTTATCCATCCTAGACCATTATTAGGTCCTGAGTAAGAAGAAAAAGGAAGAAAAACAAGTGTTAGGTCATGGCAGAGTGAGGTGAGGGGACAGTCAAGGTTGGATGAAGTCTAGTTTTCATTTACAATTTATGGGTTAGTTGGCAATTGTTCCAGCCATGGTATTGTAACTTTTATTCAATGATGATGTCATTAAAAATTAACTGATTAATCTGATTTTCTCCTTGTGTAGGCGACGAGACAGTCAGGGTGGACTTTACAAGGTGGATCGTAACATAATAAAGGAGGACCTCAAAGACAAGCTTACTGCTGACGACGTGATCATCAGGCCCGGCTCAAACACCATCGTCCTCTCCACCAAGGTATGACCAAAGGACCCGAGTTTGATTCTGGGGCAAATAATGTTGAGCATGTTTCTTTACACTGGTATCCAAGTTCAGTTAGCAGTAAATAGTGTTAGCTAACTGTTGGTGTTTGACATCCTATGGGGGTGGTAGTAGATCTTGGATAGAGCTAGGCCTTAAAATATACTAAGGTAGGATAACAGCTTTTAGAATGTAAATTTAATGGTGGAAAAAAAAAAAAAGTCATGTTGGAGAGAGGGGGTAAAGGAGGTTTTGTGGGCAAGGGGCTTGGACTTCCAGCAAGTGTGCGTGAGCGTGTTAGATAGGAGTGAATGGAGACGAATGGTACTTGGGACCTGACGATCTGTTGGAGTGTGAGCAGGGTAATATTTAGTGAAGGGATTCAGGGAAACCGGTTATTTTCATATAGTTGGACTTGAGTCCTGGAAATGGGAAGTACAATGCCTGCACGTTAAAGGAGGGGTTTGGGATATTGGCAGTTTGGAGGGATATGTTGTGCATCTTTATACGTATATGCTTCTAAACTGTTGTATTCTGAGCACCTCTGCAAAAACAGTGATAATGTGTGAGTGTGGTGAAAGTGTTGAATGATGATGAAAGTATTTTCTTTTTGAGGATTTTCTTTCTTTTTTGGGTCACCCTGCCTCGGTGGGAGACGGCTGACTTGTTGAAAAAAAAAAATTCTTTTTTTTTTACATAAGTATTCTTTTTCACTCTAAATCAATGAGGATGACTAAAGATTATTAACCTAGGTCAGTTTAAGAAAGAAAATCAGTATGATTTATTTTCACTGGAATCCTACAGTTCTTTTCCCCAGGATCTAATTACTGTATATACAGTACCAGGTGGACATGTATGGTAGGTATCAAGTAAATTTGCTCATATGCTTTGTCTTATCTGGGAACTTAATCTATGCAAACCAGACTATTTATAAGTTCTTTTTATTCATGGTGCTCGTTGAAAGACAATAGCAAATGCTGACAAGTGGTAGAAGAGGATCCTTTTAATAAACATTTTGCTGCTCTGCAGTGTGTCTTTATTCAATATTGTCAATAGTACAGCATTCAGAGCCAAGGTCAGTTTCGTTTCTTAATCCCTGTGGCGAGTGATACTAATTGGTATCATGAACAGAGAGTAGATTGCAAGACCTGCAACTAAAATATTTGATTATATCATTCTGAATTATTTTTATTTTTCTGTCTCTCTAAATTCTATTGTTATACCATTTGTGGCTAAGAGCAGCATGTTTCACAGGTTACAAAAAAAGGTCGTTATAGTGCGAGCCAGGTAGTGCTGGCCCTGGACAAGGTGGAGTTCATCTGCAGCAAGACTAGTGTTAGTGGTCCTTCCCTCTCCCTAGAGGTGGTCAGTGAGAACCCACGCATATTTTTGGGTCGTCGTGATCGGGATCTCTTAGCTGGAATGCATCAGCCGATGGTGCTCACAGTACACAGTGGAAGCTGGCATATTGCAAAGGTAAAAAAAAAAAAAAAAAAAAAATTCTTCAAGAAAAAACTTATCTTAATTAAGAATATATAATATTTATCCTGTTCTGTAGATGATTTTAAGATGTGCATTATTATCATGCTTTTATACAAATTATTATTATTATAATCAAAAAGAAGCACTAAGCCACAAGGGCTATACAGCGCTGCAGGGTAGGGAAGGAAGCGAGGGTATTGGGCGGCAGAAGGGAGGAGGGATGATCAGTAGGTTACAGAAAACAGCGGGGCAGGGGATAGTACGGGGGTAGAGGGTAGCAAGAGATTGAGGTAGAAAGGGCTGAAAGTATCAGAATTTGTGAAGTAAGTCAGTTGTTGTCAAAAAGCCAATGAGAGAGTCCTGATGAAAGGTGGGCTCATCAGCGAGAAGGGAAGGTAAAGAGAGAGCAGCGGAGCGAAGACGATGACGGAGGTAAATTCTGCGTGCTCGTTGATAAAGTGGGCAGTCCAACAGAATGTGGCTGACTGATAATGGAGCCTGGCAATTCTCACAGAGGAGCAGGGCGCCTCTCCACGAGATATCCATGAGTAAGACGAGTATGGCCAATGCGAAGACGGGAGAGAGTAGTCTCCCAACCTCGACACTGGTGATAAGAAGACGGCCGGTAACCTATACTCGGTTTAATAGATTGAAGTTTGTTACTGAGCATAGTAGACCAACGTTGTTGCCAATGGGTGTGAAGGTGGGAAGATATTGCAGCAAAATAGTCCGTAAATGGAATACCTCTATATGAAACTGGTAGGTCATGTACTGCTGACCGCGCAGCAGTGTCTGCCTGTTCATTGCCCTGTACGTCAACATGACCAGGGACCCAACAAAAAACAATATCTTTATGCTTGGTAAAGATGCGGCGTAGCCAAAGTTGGATACAGAGGACTAAGGGGTGAGGTGTATCAAATTTCTGTATAGCCTGTAAAGCGCTAAGGGAGTCTGAGACTACCATAAATGATGACACAGGCATAGATGCAATACGGATAAGTGCTGCAAGGATGGCATACAATTCAGCAGTAAAAATACTAGCCAAAGATAGTAAATGCCCCCGTACGACGCTGTCCGGAAACACTGCTGCTTTTATACAAAGTGATTAAATATTTACCAGAATAAAATACCAGATTTAGTGGTCTTAAATCTTTATATTTATTAACTATTATAAAGATGTCATCAACATTAAATGTAGCAAGAGGTAAAATTTGCATTATGTATAGGAGACTACAGAATATGAAATAATTATTATTATTATAATCAAAAAGAAGCGCTAAGCCACAAGGGCTATACAGAAATATGAAATAAAATCTTGGCATCTTGAAGATGGCTGAGCCGAAAATTTGCTATCCTGCAATGAACACTTAAAAATGAATGTACTGTAATTTTCCCTTTCAGATAAAACCATAAAAAAAAAGTTATAACTTTTTCTATAAGACAGATTGTGCATTCTTCTCTCAGGATACTTTGGTTAAACTTCGCACATCCCGCGGCCTGTCTGTGAAATGTGAAAATAATGAGAGTAATAATGATACACTGGAGAGAGACTTAGAAGTAGTGCTGCCAGAAGTGTGTCCTTTCTCTTCCATTGCTGTTCCACTGACTGTCTTGGCTGACCTGGGACCACAGAGAGATGCTGCAACTGTTGAGCACACTGTATGTATCTCTGTCCTCTCTACAATATAGTGTACTGTGTCTTTACTCATCTTTCAATGCATCGGCTGTATCCCACAAGGAAAAACAAGTTTCTTTTTAAATTTAGTAGTATATACAGGAAAAGGGGGGTTACTAGCCCCTTGATCTTTACTCGTATACATGTATTGGATAGAAGAAAAAATATGCATGATAATTGTTGACTATATATAATTCAATAAGTGGAGTTTGACTTTATAATCTGGTGCTTCATATTCAAACATCAGTGACTTAAAGTAGATGTTTTGGTAGCTGTTTACCATAATTTAATTCTCTAATGAAGAATGAATATTTAACATTCTTAAAAAGTATATAAATTTTTTAATTGTTGATCTCTTCCTTTTTATTTTGTCATTCAAGGTAGCCATCAGCAGCCCCTTAATTGACCACCGATTAGATATTGATGTCCACTTCATACCTCCCTTCATGTCTTCACACAAGTTGCACACAGCCAACACCTCCAAGTTTGTCCAAGTGAGAATTTGTACAACGGTCTTTGTGGCACAAATAATTTGCTTGCTGAAAGTACTTATTATATAATCAGATTTAATTACAACAAATGAACATATATTAATAGGGAACAGCAGCTAAACCTGCGAGTCGTATGGTTCGTGGGGAATGGGAGGTATGAGGGGTATCCAGCTTAGATTTGAGGAAGGGTAAAGTATATCTGATTCCTTGAATCAAGAGCCTGTTCGCAGCAGCTAAGCACCTCCATACAAGGAATTAAACTGAAATAACAGTGTAAAAGAAAGATTGAGCTGTTATAAATTATATTCCCATGTAATGTTTTGGTTGTGAAGCATGATTCACTGCTGACAGGTGACAGTAACTGGCCTGGTGAGCCGAGCAGTGGAACTGTCCTGTCCATCACTGACTCTAATGGACCCAGAACAACACTTCAAGCTAATACCACTCCACCCTCCCACACAGACTCTGGTAAGACATATACAGTCATTAATATTTTAACTTCATCTTCTTAACACTAAGTGTTCTCCCAGGTGTCACATGGAATTTAGACAATCATATTACCTGTGCCCACATTAAATGTTTTTCATGCAGCAGGCATGTGTTAGCATGTATATTTAATAAAAAGAAAATGCCCTTTGGACTGTAGGTGGTCTGCACAGATCAAGCTGCTAGTTACATGTGGGGAATGGAAGTAGACTACACACGGGATGAAACACCAGTGATCAAGATGGGGTTCACACTTCGCTATCGTCCACTGGATGAAAACTCTCAACCACTCCCAGAGGACTTTAAAACCTACACCTATACATTTGAACTTCAGGATTATAAGGCAAGTGCTGACATCATGCTTTGTGCTGTAGCGTATAAATATATTTTAAATGCTAGTATGGTATATACAAGTTATGTATATATATATTAATTGTACTCCATAATATGAAAGCATTACAAGTATAATTACAGGGCAGCTTCTTTCTTCTTCAACAAGTTGGCCGTCTCTTACCGAAGCAGGGTGACCCAAAAAGAAAATACTTTCATCATTCAACACTTTCACCTCACTCACACACAATCATTGTTTTTGCAGAGGTGCTCAGAATACAACAGTTTAGAAGCATATATGTATAAAGATACATAACATATCCCTCTAAACTGCCAATATCCCAAACCCCTCCTTTAAAGTGCAGGCATTGTATTTCCCATTTCCAGGACTCAAGTCCGGCTATATAAAAATAACCGGTTTCCCTGAATCCCTTCACTAAATATTACCCTGCTCACACATTAACAGCCTGTCAGGTCCCCAAAACCATTTGTCTTCATTGACTCCTACCTAACACAAAATATAAAAACTTAATGGTGTCATAGTTCAGTAATGTTGCACATTACCCACAGACCCTGTACACCATTCGTGCACGGGTGGAGCCCAGCAAGGGGTCTGAGCTGTGTCGTGCAGGAAACATGTGCCACCTGCACATTGCCTTACAGCAAGTATCCTCAAAGCTTCCATCCACTGAGACAGATGGGACTGGTGCATCACAGGCATCACAACACTCCATCATGTATGAGGTGCTGGCTGACCAGACTATGTGGGCAGTGTGTGGCAGGACTGCAGGTAAATGAAGTGTGTGTCAGGATTGCAACAACCACTGTTGATTTGACATGCTTATTATGTTATGCCTTCTGTTACTAGGTTTGGAACTATACCTTTTGCAGGGGTCCTGACATTGGAGGGTGGGCTACGGCAGAGTGTCACCATGGATGTGATGCCTCTCACTGGAGGGTTTTTGCCATTACCGTCTGTACGATTATCAAAATATATCCCAGCAGACGCCAAACACACTACCAGCAAAGGTAACTTTTTGTGTTTACTTGTACAAGATGTATGGATGGCTGCATTTTCAGGAAAACTAGTTTCTTTTTTTTTCATAAGGTTCATAGTGCTTAGTTGTGATAATACAAACAATAAGGCTCATACAGGCTTGTAGCTATAGGCACTGATCTCTAGCAGTTATAGGAAGATGAAAGCAGAGGGAAAGGGGTCTATTAACAATTTTGATATCTCATAAGCTATGGGAAAGCCTTTGGCCTTAGATGCTTATGTAGCCCTATCTTTATGCATTTACTTCAGCTGTACATCTCACTTGAAATACTTTCACATTCTACTGTGCCTCCTGCTCTAATAGAGAATTATTTTGTCCAAAATTTGGCATCTATGCATGCAGTGAAGGTTCTCTACATTTTCTAGGTCAGTGGTTTATACACCTTTGAATGGCGAGTGTAATAACATATACACATACACTAAAGTAATAGTCTAGAAAGCATAAATGCCTTAGGATACATCACCTAGTTTCTACTCAGGTATTCTACTGCTAACACTTCTTTAATTATAATTATTGTATTAACTAATGTATGGTGTGAGTATCTAGCAGAGAATTTAGAGCTTAGAAACTTAAAGGTGATGTGGACTCACTGCAGGTATAATTCAGAGGGTTATAAGCTAGGCAAGAGGAAAAAATCTATAAATATAAGATGTACGACGATGAAATATTCTGCTATGTGAACATGAAATGGGCAGCCGCTGCACGCTGCTCATGCAACTGTCATATTTCTAGTGACATTTAAGGCTTTGTTAACAACCACCTATTTGACTGTTTTTACAACAATGCCTGTTGTCTGTGGTTTAGAGGATGGGCTAAATTCGGTGGAATGTACAAGGTAATTTTTATGAAAGGATTAAGGGGAAACTGATTAGCCAGACATGAGTTCTGGAGGTGGGTAGGGCCGTAACTGCATCTTGAAGGAGGAGTGGGGAATGTTGTGGATTATTAGTCATGACAGGAGCACTAAACCCATAGGGGTCAGATCTGGAAAGAGCAGTTGAATGAGTTTTGTTCTATTGAGTCATCCTGCCTTGGCAGGCAATGGAGATTTTTTTTTTTACTTCAAATTCATTCTTGTTTATAGATCATTTAGAGATTATATTATTCATGGAAGTCCTCAACCCATAGGAGTCCTTTAGGGACAGGGAATCTGGTTTGATCAGAGAGAAAAAAAAAAGCATCTCCAATTCCTTGGATCAAGAGCCCTTCATTATCATTAAGGCAACTCCACTATACTAGGGTGGGTAAGAAGAGGTACAACCACTGTACTTTAAAGTTGTAGGAGTCACGATGGTCATCCCACCACAGTACCAGAGGAAAATTACGTATTTGGGTCAGTCTGACTCTTAGCAAAATGACACAAAAACATGCCTAATAATTTTTTTTAACATTAGCATTCATGTCTTGCATACGAGTTACATCTTTCAATGAAGCTCGTACTGTATGTTAACTCCTCAATGGCAAGACAATATTTACAATATATAGAGGGTATTTTTTTAAGTCTGCTGTCAGTCAGGATATACAAGTAATTTTGCACAAAGAAAGTAGTGGTCTCCTGCAGATGAAGTGGTGGGGGTGTAGGGTAGAGCAGTAAAAAAATTTTTACCTACAAAATCTTATAGCAGTGTGAGTGTGGAGGTTATATTAGTTTACTTTAACATTTAATGCCCAGTACAACTTTTGCAGTGTAGTAATATCAAAGCTTGTAAATAAAAACTTTTTACCAACAGATGGCGGGAGGAAGATGGAGTATGTAGGGACTGCATCGTCGGTACCACGCCTCCAGCCATTTACTCCAGGACAAGTTTACAATTTCAGCAAAGCTCAGCAAGTTCACGTGCTCCCGGCATCCAATACACTCCAGGGGGACCTATCCCTCACATAAATATGGCAGTATATTGTAACAAAAATTCAGCTGTTCCAGACCTAATGGCTTATTCTGACTTCATGTACACGGCAGTGTTCTGGTGTATACAAGTCACTTTATTTGTAATACAGTATACATAGGCTTGTGACAAGCCTTATCAATGTTCATTAATTAGGGGTAATATACTCTAGTTTGTAAAAAATATTGGGTAATGGCCAACACCTAATTTGTAAAAATTTACACAATATCCTATAATGCACCAGGATGTTGGAGACTATAGTCATTGTTGTAGTAGCATTTATTTTTTAATAAGCACAGCCAAAAACACATTGATGGTGTTGTGTCCATAATACTGAGAGTTGTGCTGATAGACTACAGCTACTTATCATTCCTCTATTCCTATAAATGTTGCTGTTGTATTATTATGATGTTTATTAAAATTATTTATAGCATAATTGTTTTGCCAGTTATTTACTGTATATATTTATAGATATATTGTTATATATTTTAGAATTTACATTAAAATAATAAAACAATTATTTTCAAGCAACACCTAAAATCTATATATTGACATTTGTGGCTAGCATGATGAATAACTGTGCTAGCCTTGCTTTACTAATTGAGAACATTAAGCTCATAGGAAGCATACAGTGCTTCTCTTGAGGCAAATGGGCTTTGATCCAAGGAAAAGAATAGCTTAGTTCCTTAGATCAAGAACCCTTCACCAGAATCTAGGAACTCCACTTGAAGTGTGTGTGTTTTATTTGCAAAGAACTAAAACCATCTGGTTATTCAGTACTTTAAACACTTTCTTACATTAACTTTTTAATGAGTGTTAATTTAATACTGTCATGACACTGATTCCTTAGATCAAGAGATACCCTTTCTTTCCTTGGATCAAATCTGACTACCTTCCATTCCCCAGGTACTGTATAACTATTGCAGGTTTAGCATTTCTGCATGATTACATATTACATTTCATTTATGGGTGAAACACTAAACCCACAGGGGACAGTGCCTAGGGAAATGTATTCACACTAGTCAAGGAATTGGAGCCCAGGTCCAATCAAGTCCCTCACCAGCATCAAGGAACCTCCCATGAAGGGTCATGATTATACCATAGGGAGGTGATGAACTCGTTAATGAAAAGTATAAAAACAAAGTATAGTATACCACTATAACTAGTACTATGTTATTACTTTCATAGGGGAGTGTTAAACCCACAGGGGTCACACTGCCTGCAAAAATGGGAGGTGTTCAGGTTAAATCCAAGGGGGAGGAAAGTCCAATTCCTTGTATGAAGAGTCCATTCACTAGCATCAAAGAACCTCCTTTGATAGGAACTGGTACTGCAATATTAAACGTGGCGAGAATATCAGCTGTTAAACAAATCCCTTATTGGAGGTGCCTTGATGCCACTGAGGGGATTTGATCCAATGAAATGGACTAATCTTTTTTTTGGGGGCTCAAACCTGATTACCTCCCAGTCTTCCAGGTGCTGCATGATCCCTATGGGTTTAGCACTCATCCCCCATTAATGAAATAACAGCAACACAAGTTAATCAAGGTGCTAATTTATTATTAAATATACTGTACTAATGACTGACACTTCTTCTTTGTGCAGGCAATATCTTAATCTATTTTACTACCAGCTTTCAACACGTTTACTGATAACCTAAAATAAGTGCTGTATCTAGATGAATGCTTAATAGGTAGGGCATCTTAGAGAAACACCTACAGTTCACTGTGAATATCTGAAGAGGAATCCCCAGCAGGTGAATTGTCGTCAAGCCAACGAGCAAACGCTTGCATTGGCTCCAGCATCCAATATCTGTGAAATGATACAGGCAACTCTCCTTCCAGCAGCTCCTCTGGATAATCCACAGGCCGACCCTAGAAGAATAGAGAACAGTTATACAGATGCAGACTGATTACCGGTCCTAACCTCCCATGAAATTCAATATACATACCATGTGAACAGGGGATTACATTAATGGAAGAACAAGCCTCTGTTATAACTTAACTGTGTGTATAATTATGAACTGAAACATAACCTATCCTTTCATTTATAATTAGAAATACTGGCAATGCAACACCATTTCTCACTAATCTATATTGCTATCAATGTCATCAGTGCAAAGGTTTGCAACAAGACTAGTCCCAGAGCTAAGGGGATTGTCCTATGAAGAAAGGTTAAAGGAAAGCGGCCTGACGACACTGGAGGACAGGAGGGTCAGGGAAGACATGATAACGACATAAAATACTGCGAGGAATTGACGAGGTGGACAAAGACAGGATGATCCAGATATGGAACACAGAAACAAGGGGTCACAATTGGAAGTTGAAGACTCCTATGAGTCAAAGGAATGTTAGGAAGTATTTCTTCAGCCACAGAGTTGTCAGGAAGTGGAATAGCCTAGAAAGTGACGTAGTGGAGGCACGAACTATACACAGTTTTAAGACTAGGTTTGATAAAGCTCATGAAGCAGGGAGAGAGAGGACCTAGTAGCAATCAGTGAAGAGGCGGGGCCAGGAGCTATGGATCAACCCCGGCAACCACAAATAGGCGAGCCCACACCTCTCAAAACTCTCTCGCATACTCACTCTTCAAGGACTGCAGAGTTATTACACTGTATATAGGTTTAAAAATTTACCTGATGGAATAATGAAGAATGGATGATAGGAACCGAGGCATGCTTGAGACACATTCCAAGGAACATGTCATCTGGAATGTCATTGCTGGGACATTCACACATGCCAGGCTTTGCAAGCTGCTCCACCTGTGCCAATCGCATCAATTATAGCATTATTTTATGTGCAAATAAGAAAATTACTTGGAAATTCTCCATGTATTTTATAGACCAAAATTTTTTTTATTTTAATAACATACCAAAGTTTTGCTGAAGATCATGCCTCCTCCGCCTGTAATGTAGCTGTATCCTCGCGCGGTTGTTGCCCCATAACCGTATTTCTCGCCTAAAGCTACGAGGTCTTTTGAATTATAACATGACAACAGAGTACGAAGACGAGAAACACTGAAAGAGATTAATTACTTTTTTTGTTGTTGTTTTTTTTTGGATATCCTAAAGGGTTTAGAGCTTCTTACACAAAATAACTAGCAGATATTAAAAGAAATATTTATACATCAGCATGGCAAACAGCTGACTGGAGTCACATGAATGCAAACATTCTGTACAACTCGACATTCATTATAACAGTGATGTAGACAAACTGGAGCCAAGTCACACCCCTTACTTATTTTAAATGCAAAAGACAAATGTACCCTTGGCAAGTGCTATTCCAGTGCAGTGCAACATCACATCTCAAGAAGAAAGTATTTAATTCAGGAATCTGCATCTCTCCCTAGAGCTAAATACGGATTACAGTGGTGAAAAATTCAATTAAGAACATACAAGACATTCATGGATGAAAACGACAGTATCAAACTGACCTGATAAGGGTGTCATCATCTACCACAGCCAGCCACTGGACAGAGGTAAGTTGTGCCACCCGACGGATGATAGCCATAGTTTTGCCACAGTGACCTCTCTCAGTGTTTGGGATCCCCAGTGACACTGTCCCAAAAGCTGCATCTGTTAATAAGGTGCAATCAAGTCTCTTGGTTGTCTCGAGTCACTTCTGTAATATATATTAAACACAACTTGATTCTGACAATGCGCTATTCAAAAATTTGTCAGAGCTGGAAATTTTTATAAGAAAACTTTAAAATAAATAAGTATAAATGATACAGGGTGTGTTAAGAAAGTTGAAAGTGAACATAGATAAGAGCAAGGTGATGAATGTATCAAATGAGTTAGGTAAAGAAAAATTGGATATCACATTGGAGGCAGTATGGAAGAAGTGAACGTGTTTAGAAGATCTGTCAGCAGATGGGTTTATGAAGGACGAGGTTAACCATAAAAATGAAGGAAAAAAGGCGAGTGGCGCATTGAGGTATCTGGAGAGAAAAAAAAAAAGTTATCCAAGGAGACAAAGTGAATGTACAAGGTACAGTGGTACCAACACTTATATGGATGTGAAGAATGGGTTGTGAATGCTGCAGCAAGAAAGAGGCTGGAGGCAGTGGAGATGCCATGTCTAAGGGCAATTTGTAGTGTAAATATTATGCAGAGAATTTGTAGTGTGAAAATTAGGTGGTGTGGAGTTACTAAAAGTATTATTCAGAGGGCTGAAGAGGGATTATTGAGGTTGTTTGGTCATTTAGAGAGGTTGGAGCAAAATAGGGTGACTTGGAGTGTGTATAAATCTGTAGTGGGGGGTAGGGGTCGTCGTCCTAGGAAAGGATGGAGGGAGGGAGTAAAAGAGGTTTTGTGTGCAAGGGGCATGGATATGCAGCAGGCATGTGTGAGCGTGTTAGATAGGAGTGAATGGAGAAGAATGATTTTTGGGACCTGACAAGCTGCTGGAGCAAGGTAATATTTTATGAAGGAATTTGGGGAAACTGGTTAGCTGAACTCGAGTCCTGGAGGCGAGAAGTACAATGCCTTCACTTTCAAGGAAGGGCTTGGGATATTAGCTATTTGGAGTGACATCTAAACTGTCGTATCTGGGCGCCTCTACAAAGACAGTGATATTGTGTGAACGATGGTGAAAGTGTTTGTTTTGGGTCACCCTGGCTTGGTGGGAGTCTGCTGTCATGAAAAAAAAAAAAATACAGCAGGTGTGTAAGAGCATGTTAAGAGTGGAATGGAGGCAAATGGTTTTTGGAACTTGACGAGTTGTTGGAGTGTGAGCAAGGTAACATTTGTGAAGAGACCGAGGGAAACCTGTTAATCGGACTCGAGTCCTGAAGGTGGAAAGTACAGTGCCTACACTGAGATATTTGTAGTTTGGAGGGCATCTGAACTGTAGTATCAGCGGGCCTCTGGTGAAAGTGTTTCTTCTTTTTCAATTCGCCCTACCTCAGTGGGAGATGGCCAGTTAAAAAGTAAAAATAATGTAATCATACTGGAATATAAATATAAACCTACTTCCATTACACATTATTACTGTGAAGGACTGGGAAAAAAAATCACAACCCTTGCAAATCAGTTGTGAATTGTAGGTTAACTGAATTGTTCCAGCTACAATATTGACTTTCTTCAGTACTACAGTACTGCAAGATGTGGAATGGTGAAATCAGCACATAACATTTAGCAAGGCTCTGATTAGGGTATGCAGGAGAGAAGAGGACTATTTTTAAATACAAATAGACATTACGGTATACTAACATTTTTAGATGGATGTGGGGTAACGTGTCTTTTAGTGTTGCAGCGAGGACTCTGGAGGCAATGGAGATATCATATCTGAGAGCAATTAAATGTTGTGGAGTTTCAAATTGTATAATTCAGAAAGTGGATAAGAGGTTACAAGAGTGGTCTGGCCATTTAGAAAGGATGAAGTCAAACAGGACAACAGGGCACATAAATCCAGGGTGGAAGGAGGGGTATAGGTCATCACAGGAAGGACTTGGAGGGAGGTGGTGAAAGTTTGAAGTGATCGAGGATTGAGCATCCAGTAAGCATGCGAGCGTTGGAACTGAATGGTGACAAGCTGTTTCTTCGGCTAAGTATATTAATAACCCATAACCTCCAATTGAGTATGCAGTGTGCTTTTTTCTGCATTACATTAAAAATACACCAACTGTTGTAACAAACCTTCAACATCACTATAGATGGCATAGTTGGTGGCATCCTTCAACCAGGTGGCTTGAATAATGGGCAGACGCTCTGCATGAAATTGTGTGCAACTCTTCACAGCAAAATGAATATCATGTGCTTGTACCACTTCTTCCTGTAATACAGAAATGAGATGAATATCCGTTTACAATAAACTGTTTATGACGTGTAGAGCAGCACCAGTGTCTAATATGAAATGGAAAATGAGCATATTGTATCTTCAATACATGTTCTATTTCACTCACACACTTTCTGGTTGGGTTAAACACCACAGCACATCCTGGCTTTTCTTGCATACAAAAACCTTCATGGTGGCTCAGCTCAGTTTCACATGACTGGACAAATTTTGCAAACTCATACTGGGCATCTATTGTGAAGTCTGAGCTAATCTGCATGGAAGTGTTGGACCATCTTTGAGCAAGCCTGCATTCAAAATGAGAAAAATTCAATTTTACCTGATAACTAATTCTTAAAATATCGAACATTATGCTATTACTTCAGTAAAATAGTACAAAAAGATCATTCTTTCTTAGTCAATAAGTGTTGGGCTATTTATAATAAAAATAATGAAACATCTGAAGTGCACAAGTGGGTGTAGATCAGTTAACCCCTTTAAGCATCATGGCCTTATCTTTACTGTATATTTATGTAAAGTGCTAAACCTGTGAAGGTCAATCAGTGGAGGAGTTATGGAGGCTTGATCCTCTGTGTACCGAGTGCAAGACAGGTGCTCTACCCAACTGTAATCAGCCTGATGCTGAAATGTGATATGGTCTCTGCATCATGGGGAAGGTGGTACATAAATGTCAACTTAGTTGGAGATGCATGTTAAAATCGTGTCAAAATGTAATAAGAAATCTCCACTGACTTTTTTTATAATTCAGGACTAGTTTAGGGTGGGATTTTTACCCTATAGGTCACCTTGGTTAACTTTTCGAAGGCCCATGGAAATAGAGATACTTGGCAGAAGGATTATTACATTTATGGATCAAGATCCCCTCACCAGCATCAAGGAGCCTCCTTGAGGGGTTGGCAGGAGGAAAATTCTAGGGAGCTCGAATTGGAAAGTTGGAAGAGCCTAATCAAGTTACATCAAGAATGAGTTTTTGTATCGGTCAAATTTTACCTAAAGACTGGCAGCAGGTTGGTTATACAGTAAGTCCTCACTTAATGTCATTACATTCAATGTCGTTTTATTATAACAATGAGAAAAAATCTATTCCCAGCCAGGGTCACTGTGTGCGTGGAGTTTGCACATTCTCTCCATGTTTGCATGGGTTTTCTCTGGGTACTCTGGTTTCCTCCCACTTGCACACACCAATTAACGTTAGGTTAACTGGCGTGTCTAAATTGTCCCAGTATGAATGAGTGTGGGTGTGTGCACATGTGCCCTACAGTGGAATGGCATCCTGTCTAGGGTTGGTTCCTGCCTTGTGCCCTGAGATGCCAGGATAGGCTCCCGCCACCTGCGACCCTGAACTGCAGTAAGCGAGTTGGAAAATGAATGAATACAATTTATTGAAAAATAAAAATTTGTAAAGTACATAACCATACAAATCAACGACAAACGATGTGGTACGAAAGCACTTGGCGAGCCTGCCATATCTGTTGTTTGTTTGTTTTTGAACTGCATGGTGGTAGGCGGTGTTCCTTACAATTTTCACTCTGCAAATATTTATTCCTTGATTTAACCCTGTTGCAATGAGTGCTAAAGGTACACTGTGCACCTTTAATGTCTACATCAACTAGCCTATGGTAAAACTGGTTTCATTATACATCATTTCGCTTAACCCTTAAACTGTCCAAATGTAGATCTATGTGCGAGTAGCACTCCGACCTTGATTTTCTCCATAAGAAAGCACGTAAAAAAACATAGATCTACATTCGGAGCACTACGCGAGCAAACATAGCTCTACGTCTGGACAGTTTAAGGGTTAAGTGAGGACTTACTGTAATGTGTACATGCATAAGTAAACAAAATAATGTTGGAAACTGTAAAGAGAAAACTACCTGTTAAGCAGTGGTACAGATAGGACCATTCCTGCTCGTGAGTCTGGGTAGAGGAAGGGATGATCATGGTCCACACGTGCAAAATGGTGAATTATGGTCTCCTCTCGGTCTTTCACTGCTCGCCCAATAAACAGAGGCTGTAAAAAGTCATATATACAAAGGATGTATTTTGAAGCAAACCTGAAGAAATAATTCAAGAAATGGATCCTAGTTATTGTAACAGATGGCTTGAACAATTTGGTAGGCAAAAGATAAGAATGACTGGCAGTTACAGAGTTTTGCAAAATATGTTGAAAAGATAAGAGATGATACAAGAGCATTATTAATATTTAGGGGCAACACAAGTGAGCAATGTACTACATCCTCTATTTTTGTTAGAAGAAAAAACAAATTATATTTAAAATACAGAGGCCGTTAAGTAAATAGGTCATTTCTTATGTCATATGATATAGTATACAGACATACTAAATATATTTTTATTAATATTATAGTAAACCACTATAAAAGTGTAGAGTTAAGAACGAAAAGAATAAAATATTAAACATTTAAAACTAAATCAAGAGGAAATCTTGTAAGAGGAATCATTATTAGAGGATTATAAACAATCAATCAATCCTTAGTTTTAAATCCATGTACTGTAATTCAACATCCTTTAAATTAACATGATGCACAATTCCACAATGTTCTTAACACTGAGAAACTACAAAAGTCACTATAGTAAGTACAGTGGACCCCCGGTTAACGATATTTTTTCACTCCAGAAGCATGTTCAGGTGCCAGTACTGACCGAATTTGTTCCCATAAGAAATATTGTGAAGTGGATTAGTCCATTTCAGACCCCCAAACATACACGTACAAACGCACTTACATAAATACACTTACATAATTGGTCACATTTGGAGGTAATCGTTATGCGGGGGTCCACTGTACTATCTTATGATTCCAATCACTGCAAGAAGAGAATTAAACTTCAGAGTATACATAAGTACTTACTAGGGTGGGAGAATAATGCTGGAGGATGCCTAGGAGTTTCTCCAACCTGACTGTGGTCCATTCCTCCAACAGCACCACCCATGAGCTATTACTACCATGCTGGTCACTCAGCCTGGTAACAAAGTTTGTCAATATTGAGCATAACAATGACCTTTAACCAATACACAAATTATTATTTTATGGAAATAATGTGTCGGCACCATGCATTTCATAAGGGGTGACTAAAATGGCAGGAAAAGGGTCTAGTTTACCTGGAGAGAGTTTCGGGGGTCAATGCCCCCGCGGCCCGGTCTGTGACCAGGCCTCCTGGTGGATCAGCGCCTGATCAACCAGGCTGTTGCTGCTGGCTGCACGCAAACCAACGTACGAGCCACAGCCCGGCTGATCAGGAACTGACTTTAGGTGCTTGTCCAGTGCCAGCTTGAAGACTGCCAGGGGTCTGTTGGTAATCCCCCTTATGTGTGCTGGGAGGCAGTTGAACAGTCTCGGGCCCCTGACACTTATTGTATGGTCTCTTAACGTGCTAGTGACACCCCTGCTTTTCATTGGGGGGATGGTGCATCGTCTGCCAAGTCTTTTGCTTTCGTAGCGAGTGATTTTCGTGTGCAAGTTCGGTACTAGTCCCTCTAGGATTTTCCAGGTGTATATAATCATGTATCTCTCCCTCCTGCGTTCCAGGGAATACAGGTTTAGAAACCTCAAGCGCTCCCAGTAATTGAGGTGTTTAATCTCCGTTATGCGCGCCGTGAAAGTTCTCTGTACATTTTCTAGGTCGGCAATTTCACCTGCCTTGAAAGGTGCTGTTAGAGTGCAGCAATATTCCAGCATAGATAGAACAAGTGACCTGAAGAGTGTCATCATGGGCTTGGCCTCCCTAGTTTTGAAGGTTCTCATTATCCATCCTGTCATTTTTCTAGCAGATGCGATTGATACAATGTTATGGTCCTTGAAGGTGAGATCCTGTATAAATTACTAAATGTAAAAAGTTTTTTTTTTTTTTTTGGTCACCCTGCCTTGGTGGGAGACAGTCAGTGTGTAGGGAAAACAAAAAAAATGCATCATCAAGATAACTATTTATCTTGCACAGCTACTAACAGCGTTATAAAAATTGTGCAGAAATTAATCCATGGGCTGAATGTATTTACTGGATTTTAAAATATCTGTTTATACGAGTGCCTTATGACTAATTTAGAAGCCCACAAACCTAGGTAATAATATAAAAGGTAAACTACAGTATATGAGATTTAATTTTTTCATATGAAAATTCTAACAGTGAAGAAAAATTCATCATTATTAGTCACAACAGTCTTTGAAATTTATAAAAACTACTTGTTTGGTGTGTTTGAAGATGATGTAAAAATCTTAATAAACTAAAAATGCAGTCTGTCCTCTGAGTATTTAAGTAGATTCTTCATGTATGGTTTGCAGCAAATTTCTACATTAGGTTAGGTTGTCCTCTTTCTATAAAAAAAATTATAACAAACCACTATGGAAAAAAACACTATATAAATACATAAGCTAAAAGACTAAAAATGATTGGCATGAACAAAATATGGGCACCCATTGCATGCAGCCAGAGCAACTGTTAAAGGCACCTTCAACAGTCACCCATTTGAGTGCTTTTACAAGAGACAAGATGTCTGTAGTTAAGAGGATAGCATGCAAAATGGCAGGGAAGAATAATCCTGTATAAATGAGAACAAAACTACATAGGTCAAAGATTTTCTACCAATGTTGGCACAGGGGAAACCAAAGAAAAACTGGCTAGGATGTGAAAGTGCTGAAAGGTTTGGGCAGGAATGTGTGTTAGTGTGTTAAGAACATATGGGCAGCAAGCAGTCTAAGATTTGCCAGGTTAGCTTAAGTGTGAGCAGGTCAACAGCAAAGAAGGAAGCCATATAGCACAATTCAACAGGTCAATACTGGACAACAGTCTGCACCCTTCTGAAGAGAAAGCTATTTTGGTTAAGGGAAATACATTTCTTCTTGAGTCAACCTGTCCTGATGAGAGAACTGACAATTTATCGTAATACAGGCAAAAAAGTTAGAAGTTTATAGTCTAAAATGACAAAAATACATGTGGCTTTTGTACTATGGAATTTCATTGGTGTATGAAATGGCAGGGTTATGAAGGGTAAAACTGGTACCATCTGGAGTCTGACTAACCTCTCCAGGAGAGGAAAATATGTCCAGGTAGCCAGGGTGGGCCAGTCTTCTGACGATACATGGACTACGCACGGCTGCAATAAACCAACACATTGTAATCATAAATGGTAATTTCATACACAAATGTACGTACTGAGCAATTCCAGTCAGGAAATAATTTCACTTGGACATCTTGTTCTATACAACTGTAATGTCAGGAAATAGCTCTTTAGACAATGGTGCATTATGTAGAGAGCAAAATAATAAATGAGGTACAGACAGGTGTACAGTATGTCCAAACTGGAAAATAATGTACCACTATATGGTTAATTTAATTTTTACTTCACTGATTATCCAAGGCAGGGTGACCCAGAAAAAGAAACATTCACCATCATTCATTTAATTTCTGTCTTGCCAGAAGTGTGGTGACATCACAATTCGGATTACTCTGACTGCAATATCCCCACCCCTCCTTCAGAATGCAGGTACTGTATGTACGTACCTCCCACCTCCAGGATTCAAATCCAGCTAACCAGTTTTCCTGAATCCTTTCATATTACCTTGCTCATAATCCAACAGCCCATCCATTAAAAACCACTTGTCTCCATTCATTTTAATCTAACATGCTTATACAAGCCTGCTGGATGCTTAAGCCCCTGAAAGTTAAAACCTCCTTTACTCCTTCCTTCCAACCATTCTTGGGCTAACCCCTACCATCCATCACCACATCCATCTTCAACCACTCCACATGACCAAACCACCTTAATTACCCCTCCTAAGCCCTTTGAATTATTATACCCTTCGTGATCTAACACCATTTTAATTTCTATGCTCAGAATTCTCTTCATGATGCTGTATTCTCACACTGTTCTCAAACCATAACACTCACATTACCTTTAGCCACCACCTCACTACAATGTTCAAAACCCATGCCTCATGAATTTTCAAGGACCTTCATACTTCAAACAATACGCTGTTTGGAAATGTTATCTTAAATTCTCTTGGGAAATCACAAGTAAGAGAGAATAGGGTGAGAAAGCCAGGTCAGGGAAGAGAGGTTAGAAAACCAAGGCCCAGGATGGACCAAACTTTGTCTAGATTTCTCAAGTTTGAGAGTTAGTTTTGATTAACATATATTTTGCATTATCATTCAAAGTCCAACAAAATTAATTATGACATACTACACCAAGCTGCTTGGACTGTAAACTAATGTTGGAGGCCAACTGTTGAGCAGCATTGTAATGCAAAGACGACTCTTGGTTCAGAATCACAAAGACGAAATTATCTGTGGGAGAACAAATGTAATTCACTAAACTTATTAAGTTCCATAGAATACCTTACTACTTATTCAAGTTCAACTAAAAATCACCAAAGTTCTACAGAAAAATTACTGACAAATCATCTAATCAGTTTTTTTGAGATCTCTAATGTAATTTTTCAGCTATTATAATACTAAACTATATAAAATGCTAAATGTGCAAGTCATTTAGCACTGTAGTAATTACAGAAAAAAAAAATTACTGAATTATATCCATTGCTACTGCCATAAGAAATATTTATCTACACAGTAAGTTAAATAAGTTTATTCAGGTATACACAAATACAGTTACATAGATTATCATACATAGCATGTGTGTAGAGAACCTGGGATAACCCAAAAAAGTCAGTGACTTACTTCCATTGGGGTCCTTTTACCTTATTATAATATAAAGGTTATAATATCTTATTATTATTCTATAATGGAGATAACATATTATCGTACTAAAAAGACGATCTACAATACGAGGGTCATTAGTAGGAATAAGGTAAAATTACACACGTGTTAGCTAAAAAATAAAAAATCATTCCCCTCCCTTTCTGTAGCTACATTCATCAGACACCTTTTGGCATTCTTCTGTTCTGAACTGGTTCATGCTATGACTGGCTTTGACATGTGCGGGTAGTCTGTTCCATTCCTCTATTACTGTACAATAAAAGGTGTGAAGCCTGGCCACTGACTGTGGGTACTACAAAGTTGTGCTCTCTCCCCCTAGTACTATGATTACTTTGGTTCTCAACCTTGACAAAATTGACACCAAGATATTCTGGACATTGTTTGTGAGCAATTTTATAAACATGATTTAACTTCAGTTATTTTACTCTGTCTTCAACATTCAGCATATCCAACTGTTGTAATTCATCCTGGCCTACATGTTCTCTTGGTCCCAGGTCCAGGATGAATCTTACTATTTTGTTCTGGGTGATTTGCAGTCTATCTTTCAGTTTTTTTTGTCAAGGCAGAGTACCATGAAGAGCAAGCGTAATCCATATGACACTATATAAGGGCTAGACATAGGGTCCCGCATTATCTTAACTCTTTCACCATCTGGGTCTCTATTAATAAGTTTTCCCAGCACAGATTTTTTAATCTAAAATTCAGCTGACTGGAGGAAATGGAAAGGTAATTTGCTCATTCTCTTAGTCTTAATCTATCAAAGATAAAACAAGGTCATAGGACTGAAAACCTATCAAAGCTAAGAAACTGAACACTTATTCCAGGTGCCTCTACTAGATTAAAAAAAACGTGTTGTGCTCAAGAAATGTTTTACCAATACAGATAACCAGGTGTTGTACATGTGACTTATTCATAAAAGACACAACTAACCTTCTTCTTGTCCTGTGCAGAACATTGACTGAGCAAGAAGCCACACAACAAGAACATCTGAAAAATAACTCAAGCCATACATGTACTGTATTTATGGAAATAAAATAATTGATACTGTATATGGTAAATACAGTATATACAGCAATTTAAATAATTTTAGCAATAAGTGAAAACTACATTTGCTTGTATTGGCAAATATAATGATGCTTCCACTTACCTCTGAGAAAATCCATTGCATCCGGAAGAACTCACAGCTTCAATATACAGTATATTACTAGTGTGGTGTTGTAACCTTATGGAGTCTTTGTTAATAATAACTTCACTCACTAAACCTCAAGGGTTGGAGTGACACGGTGCATTTGTCACAGCTTGTGTATGGTGACTTAGACATTGTTACCTTCTTCATGTTACTAGTGTCTAGATTATTATAATTATTATAATTTTGGGGGAGTGCTAAACCCGTAGGATTATACGGTGCATGTGGGGGGAAGGGGGGATGGTAAGTATTCAGGCTTAATTCAGGGAACTGGAGCACAGATCCAATTCCCCTGGATCAAGAGCCCCTCACCAGCTATTTTTGTCCTGTCAAGGGAGGTTCCTTGATGCTGGTGAAGGGCTCTTGATCTAGGGACTTGGATCCCTGAATTAAGCCTGAATACATTCCATCCACCCCCCACAGGTGCTGTATACTCATACAGGTTTAGCGCCTCCAGAAGATTATAATAACAATCTGGTGTCATGCATCTTCTGTGGACATTAGTGAGGATCAAGTTGCATCTTAATTACTAACTAGATTAGTGTTAATTACTAACTAGCTAGATTACAGTTAATTATTAACAAACTAGATTAGTGTTAATTACTAACTAGTGTTAATTACTAACTAGTGTTAATTACTAACTAGTGTTAATTACTAACTAGCAAGATTACAGTTAATTATTAACAAACTAGATTAATGTTAATTACTAACTAGATTAGTGTTAATTAAAATGAGTTGTAACTACTCTAGTTTGAAGAAAGTTTGCATTACTATAACTTGCTTAAGAAAGTTGAATGTTGCAAGACACTTAACACTAATCTAGTTAGTAATTAACACTAATCTAGTTAGTAATTAACACTAGTTAGTAATTAACACTAATCTTGTTAGTAATTAACAGTAATCTAGTTAGTAATTAACAGTAATCTAGTTAGTAATTAACACTAATATAGTTAGTAATTAACACTAGTTAGTAATTAACACTAATCTTGTTAGTAATTAACAGTAATCTAGTTAGTAATTAACACTAATATAGTTAGTAATTAACACTAATCTAGTTAGTAATTAACACTAATCTAGTTAGTAATTAACACTAATCTAGTTAGTAATTAACACTAGTTAGTAATTAACACTAGTTAGTAATTAACAGTAATCTAGTTAGTAATTAACACTAATATAGTTAGTAATTAACACTAATATAGTTAGTAATTAACACTAATATAGTTAGTAATTAACACTAATATAGTTAGTAATTAACACTAATATAGTTAGTAATTAACACTAATATAGTTAGTAATTAACACTAATATAGTTAGTAATTAACACTAATATAGTTAGTAATTAACACTAATATAGTTAGTAATTAACACTAATATAGTTAGTAATTAACACTAATATAGTTAGTAATTAACACTAATATAGTTAGTAATTAACACTAGTTAGTAATTAACAGTAATCTAGTTAGTAATTAACACTAGTTAGTAATTAACAGTAATCTAGTTAGTAATTAACAGTAATCTAGTTAGTAATTAACACTAGTTAGTAATTAACAGTAATCTAGTTAGTAATTAACAGTAATCTAGTTAGTAATTAACACTAAAACATTTCCTAGTAACTAACATAATACCTAAGATAATTTAGGTTAATATTTCTCAAAGTATAAATGCACATGAAATATTTAGGTATTATGAGGTAGTACCTAAGTTATGTCAAGTGTGAAGTAATAACTGTTTTATAGTTGGTAATTATGACCAAAATACAAAGTACAAGTTAGAAGTTAATTTAATATTAGATTTTTAGGAATAAATTCTCGTCAAACTGACACAAGGACAGTGTCTCCATAACTGTTCAATGTATCACTGAATTCCTCGGATCAAACCCTCAACCAGCACCAGGATTGGTGGAATATGCCAAAGAGAAAATAAAAAATACATAATCAAAAAGGAAAAAAAAAATTGTATAGGAATGCCATGGTGAGAGGAGACGACACGTCCTCCCTCACTGACACTCACCACAACACTGTCTATCCTTCCTTCATCTCATTGGTCCAAGACCCAGCTCATCACTCATAGCTTCTGACTGACTGTGATTCGTTGAAACCTCTCCAGGCCAGCCAATGAGCTTCTGGTGTCATCCTGCTGTTAGCTGCAGCCAATGAGGGAGAGGTTGTTGCAAGTATGGCAACCAATGAGGGTGAAGGAGTGATCCTGCAGGAAGTGAGGTGGGTCTATCTTGTTTACATCTGCAGGAGGAGTGCCACAGCTGCAGGAGGGCCATAACTGCAGGAGTGCCACAGGAGGGCCATAACTGCAGGGGTGGTGCTACAGTTACAGGAGGAGGGCCATAACTGCAGGAGTAGTGCCACAACTGCAGGAGGAGGGCCATAACTGCAGGAGTGCCACAACTGCAGGAGAAGTGCCACAACTGCAGGAGAAGTGCCACAACTGCAGGAAGAGGGGGGTCACAATTGCAGTAGGAGGGCCACAACTGCAGGAGAATCACTACAGCTGCAGAAGGAGTGCCATAGCTGCAGCAGTGCTACAACTGCAGCAGGAGTACCACAGCTGCATTAGTGCCACAGCTGCAGGACTGCTACAGCTGCAGGAAGACCACACCTACAGGAGGGCCACAGCTGCAGGAGGGCCACAGCTGCAGGAAGAGGGTCACAGCTGCAGGAGGGCCACAGCTGCAGGAGGGCCACAGCTGCAGGAAGAGGGTCACAGCTGCACGAGGCACTCTCTCACACACTAGGTGCCACCTTCCAGGATTTATGGTCTCCAGGTGAGTCTTTCCACTGCATGCACTCTCTTCCCTCTATTTTGGCACTTGTGGTGGAAACTAACCTGGCACTCACCCTCACCCTCCTACCCTGGCACTCACCCCTCATCCTTCGTACACTGGCACTCACCCCTCATCCTTCCTACCCTGGCACTCACCCCTTACCCTCCTACCCTGGCACTCACCCCTCATCCTTCCTACCCTGGCACTCGCCCTCACCCTCCTACCCTGGCACTCACTCTCCTACTCTGGCACTTACCCTCACCCCCCTAACCTGGCACTCACCCTCACCCTCCTACCCTGGCACTCACCCATCATCCTTCCTACCCTGGCACTCGCCCTCACCCTCCTACCCTGGCACTCACTCTCCTACTCTGGCACTTACCCTCACCCTCCTAACCTGGCACTCACCCTCACCCTCCTACTCTGGCACTTACCCTCACCCTCCTAACCTGGCACTCACCCTCACCCTCCTACTCTGGCACTTACCCTCACCCTTCTGCCATGGCACTCTCTATCACCCTCCTACCCTGGCACTCACACTTCTACCTCTGGCACTTACTTCTGCCGCTGGTACTTGCACTTCTGCCCCTGGCACTCACACTTCTGCCCCTGGCACTCACACTTCTGCCCCTGGCACTTGCACTTCTGCCCCTGGCACTCACACTTCTGCCCCTGGTACTTACACTTCTGCCCCTGGTACTCGCACTTCTGCCCCTGGTACTCGCACTTCTGCCCCTGGTACTCGCACTTCTGCCCCTGGTACTCGCACTTCTGCCCCTGGTACTTGCACTTCTGTCCCTGGTACTTGCACTTCTGCCCCTGGTACTAGCACTTCTGTCCCTGGTACTCACACTTCTGCCCCTGGTACTTACACTTCTGCCCCTGGTACTTGCACTTCTGCCCCTGGTACTTGCACTTCTGTCCCTGGTACTTGCACTTCTGCCCCTGGTACTTGCACTTCTGCCCCTGGTACTAGCACTTCTGTCCCTGGTACTTGCACTTCTGCCCCTGGTACTTGCACTTCTGTCCCTGGTACTTAAACTTCTGCCCCTGGTACTTGCACTTCTGTCCCTGGTACTTGCACTTCTGCCCCTGGTACTAGCACTTCTGTCCCTGGTGAGAGAGAGAGAGAGAGAGATTTCGTTCGGATTTTTAACCCCGGAGGGTTAGCCACCCAGGATAACCCAAGAAAGTCAGTGCGTCATCGAGGACTGTCTAACTTATTTCCATTGGGGTCCTTAATCTTGTCCCCCAGGATGCGACCCACACCAGTCGACTAACACCCAGGTACCTATTTGCTGCTAGGTGAACAGGACAATAGGTGTAAGGAAACGTGTCGGAATTTCCACCCGCCGGGAATCGAACCCGGGCCCTCCGTGTGTGAAGCGGAAGCTTTAGCCACCAGGCCACCGGGCCACATCTCCTAGTATATCTCCTGGTACTCACACTTCTGCCCCTGGTACTTACACTTCTGCCCCTGGTACTTGCACTTCTGTCCCTGGTACTTGCACTTCTGCCCCTGGTACTAGCACTTCTGTCCCTGGTACTCACACTTCTGCCCCTGGTACTTACACTTCTGCCCCTGGTACTTGCACTTCTGCCCCTGGTACTTGCACTTCTGTCCCTGGTACTTGTACTTCTGCCCCTGGTACTTGCACTTCTGCCCCTGGTACTAGCACTTCTGTCCCTGGTACTTGCACTTCTGTCCCTGGTACTTAAACTTCTGTCCCTGGTACTCGCACTTCTGCCCCTGGTACTTGCACTTCTGTCCCTGGTACTTGCACTTCTGTCCCTGGTACTTGCACTTCTGTCCCTGGTACTTGCACTTCTGCCCCTTGTACTTACACTTCTGTCCCTGGTACTTACACTTCTGTCCCTGGTACTTGCACTTCTGTCCCTGGTACTTGCACTTCTGCCCCTGGTACTTACACTTCTGTCCCTGGTACTTGCACTTCTGTCCCTGGTACTTACACTTCTGCACCTGGTACTCGCACTTCTGCCCCAGGTACTTGCACTTCTGTCCCTGGTACTTACACTTCTGTCACTGGTACTTGCACTTCTGCCCCTGGTACTTGCACTTCTGCCCCTGGTACTTGCACTTCTGTCCCTGGTACTCGCACTTCTGCCCCTGGTACTTGCACTTCTGCCCCTAGTACTTGCACTTCTGCCCCTGGTACTTGCACTTCTGCCCCTGATACTTGCACTTCTGTCCCTGGTACTTGCACTTCTGCCCCTGGTACTTGCACTTCTGTCCCTGGTACTCACACTTCTGCCCCTGGTACTTACACTTCTGCCACTGGTACTTGCACTTCTGCCCCTGGTACTTGCACTTCTGCCCCTGGTACTTACACTTCTGCCCCTGGTACTTGCACTTCTGTCCCTGGTACTTGCACTTCTGCCCCTGATACTTGCACTTCTGTCCCTGGTACTTGCACTTCTGCCCCTGGTACTTGCACTTCTGTCCCTGGTACTTGCACTTCTGTCCCTGATACTCGCACTTCTGCCCCTGGTACTCGCACTTCTGTCCCTGGTACTTACACTTCTGCCCCTGGTACTTGCACTTCTGCCCCTGGTACTTGCACTTCTGTCCCTGGTACTCGCACTTCTGCCCCGGGTACTCTCACTTCTGCCCCAGGTACTTGCACTTCTGCCCATGGTACTCACACTTCTGCCCCGGGTACTTGCACTTCTGTCCCTGGTACTCACACTTCTGTCCCTGGTACTCACACTTATGCCCCTGGTACTTGCACTTCTGCCCCTGGTACTAGCACTTCTGTCCCTGGTACTCACACTTCTGCCCCTGGTACTTACACTTCTGCCCCTGGTACTTGCACTTCTGCCCCTGGTACTTGCACTTCTGTCCCTGGTACTTGTACTTCTGCCCCTGGTACTTGCACTTCTGCCCCTGGTACTAGCACTTCTGTCCCTGGTACTTGCACTTCTGTCCCTGGTACTTAAACTTCTGTCCCTGGTACTCGCACTTCTGCCCCTGGTACTTGCACTTCTGTCCCTGGTACTTGCACTTCTGTCCCTGGTACTTGCACTTCTGTCCCTGGTACTTGCACTTCTGCCCCTTGTACTTACACTTCTGTCCCTGGTACTTACACTTCTGTCCCTGGTACTTGCACTTCTGTCCCTGGTAGTTGCACTTCTGCCCCTGGTACTTACACTTCTGTCCCTGGTACTTGCACTTCTGTCCCTGGTACTTACACTTCTGCACCTGGTACTCGCACTTCTGCCCCTGGTACTTGCACTTCTGTCCCTGGTACTTACACTTCTGTCACTGGTACTTGCACTTCTGCCCCTGGTACTTGCACTTCTGCCCCTGGTACTTGCACTTCTGTCCCTGGTACTCGCACTTCTGCCCCTGGTACTTGCACTTCTGCCCCTAGTACTTGCACTTCTGCCCCTGGTACTTGCACTTCTGCCCCTGATACTTGCACTTCTGTCCCTGGTACTTGCACTTCTGCCCCTGGTACTTGCACTTCTGTCCCTGGTACTCACACTTCTGCCCCTGGTACTTACACTTCTGCCACTGGTACTTGCACTTCTGCCCCTGGTACTTGCACTTCTGCCCCTGGTACTTACACTTCTGCCCCTGGTACTTGCACTTCTGTCCCTGGTACTTGCACTTCTGCCCCTGATACTTGCACTTCTGTCCCTGGTACTTGCACTTCTGCCCCTGGTACTTGCACTTCTGTCCCTGGTACTTGCACTTCTGTCCCTGATACTCGCACTTCTGCCCCTGGTACTCGCACTTCTGGCCCTGGTACTTACACTTCTGCCCCTGGTACTTGCACTTCTGCCCCTGGTACTTGCACTTCTGTCCCTGGTACTCGCACTTCTGCCCCGGGTACTCTCACTTCTGCCCCAGGTACTTGCACTTCTGCCCATGGTACTCACACTTCTGCCCCGGGTACTTGCACTTCTGTCCCTGGTACTCACACTTCTGTCCCTGGTACTCACACTTATGCCCCTGGTACTTGCACTTCTGCCCCTGGTACTCGCACTTTTGCCCATGGTACTCACACTTCTGCCCCGGGTACTTGCACTTCTGTCCCTGGTACTCACACTTCTGTCCCTGGTACTCACACTTCTGCCCCTGGTACTTGCACTTCTGCCCCTGGTACTCGCACTTTTGCCCATGGTACTCACACTTCTGCCCCGGGTACTTGCACTTCTGTCCCTGGTACTCACACTTCTGTCCCTGGTACTCACACTTCTGTCCCTGGTACTCACACTTCTACCCCTGGTACTCACACTTTTGCTCCAGATCCCACACTTCTGCCCAGCAAACTGTGTTGTAAGTTCTTGTGAAACAAAAATACAGTCGAGCCCCCGTATCCACAGGGTATACATTCCATGACGGTAGCAATCTTTATACACGTATATATAATTCGTTTTTCGTTTACATGCATACCTATGATAAAATTTAATTGATGAATTATGCACAATACATCAAGAATTAACACTTTTTCACTAATGGGAGGCACTTTACAGCTTCCCTTAAGCTTTGAAGAATTACCAGCATCAAAAATTCTGTTTGCAAAGTTAAGGGTTATATTTAGCCATGGTAAACAGTGGATAATTGAACCCACTTAAGCAGGACAGTACTTTGTCTAATAAAGTGCTTTGTCTAATAATAATACACTACTTTGTCTAATAATAATACACTACTTTGTCTAATAATAATACAGTACTTTGTCTAATAATAATACACTACTTTGTCTAATAATAATACACTACTTTGTCTAATAATAATACACTACTTTGTCTAATAATAATACACTACTTTGTCTAATAATAATACACTACTTTGTCTAATAATAATACAGTACTTTGTCTAATAATAATACACTACTTTGTCTAATAATAATACACTACTTTGTCTAATAATAATACACTACTTTGTCTAATAATAATACACTACTTTGTCTAATAATAATACACTACTTTGTCTAATAATAATACACTACTTTGTCTAATAATAATACACTACTTTGTCTAATAATAATACACTACTTTGTCTAATAATAATACACTACTTTGTCTAATAATAATACAGTACTTTGTCTAATAATAATACACTACTTTGTCTAATAATAATACACTACTTTGTCTAATAATAATACACTACTTTGTCTAATAATAATACACTACTTTGTCTAATAATAATACACTACTTTGTCTAATAATAATACAGTACTTTGTCTAATAATAATACACTACTTTGTCTAATAATAATACATACACTACTTTGTCTAATAATAATACACTACTTTGTCTAATAATAATACATACACTACTTTGTCTAATAATAATACATACACTACTTTGTCTAATAATAATACACTACTTTGTCTAATAATAATACACTACTTTGTCTAATAATAATACAGTACTTTGTCTGATAAAGTATGTATTATAGATATTTTGCTGATATGACCCTGGACTGTTTAACTCGGGTGTTTTATCCATTTTTCTCTATTTTTTCAAGAATTTCCTCAATGCTGTTAGTGAGAAAGCCCTTTGTTTATATTAATGGAAAACAGTTTGTGGTTTTATTAGCATAAATAAAATGTGTGTGTAGCTCTTTGTGTTTCCTGTTACTCAATATGCTGATAAAGTATATAACAGTTTAACCGCTTGATGTAATAGCTTGTCGATTTGATACACTTTTACGTTTTGGGCTGATTCTTTATTAGTGTAACAGGTATATGGGGGAGCTTTTATTTATCTCTTATTAATGTGTGAAAGATTAATTAATTTGACTTAAATATTGTAGTGTTGTGAGTACCAGTTTCATTAATATACAGTGGATTAAGTGAGTAAGTAAGTAAATTTATTTAGGCACAGGTTCACATGTACAGTTGTCATACATAGTGTAATTTACCCTCCAGGATAACCCAAAAAAAGTCAAATTGATTTATTTCCATTGGGGTCTCAGTGCAGAAGATGAGAGGATTTGAAACCTTTTTATTAATCTTTTGCCTTTTTTATACTCGATATAAACATTAATAATAAAAAAAAATCTTTTCAACTTCCCACTAATACTGTGTATTAGACCTTTAGAAGTAGTTATAAATATATTTTAAGGCTGCCCAAAATACTCTACTTAACTGGGGACTTACTATAAAGTTTGCCAATAATGTCACCAATTTTTGAATCATTTGTAAATTATACTTTATAGAAGGCTTATCATTTATCGCATATTGTACTTGTCATTTATTTTAAATCTTCCTCTGAGAATATTGCCACTAATGTTTAATATCAGTACAGAAGTAGCAGCCCGGGCAAGTGCCCCCTGACAAGATGATACAGACAAATTTGTTCAGGGAAGCAGAGCTGACTTCACAGCAACTAGAGTCTGGCAAAGCTGTGAGACGTTTCTCATACCGACATAGACCAGAAAATGGAAAGTTAAAGATCAGGCGTGAGACCAGTCACATTATCTGGACAGGAGCACAGAATGCCTGTGAAGTTATTAGTAAGTATTTTACAGGTGCATGTGAACAAATTATTAATTCTGTGAGAGAAACAGTGTGGTATGTAAGTACATGTACAATACTCATTATTTTACAGTATGCATTCACTATTGCACAGTTTGTATCATTGAGAAAGAAAATAATGCTGTCCAAGGAAAATAGACATGAAAATATGTTAAGCCACATAACTTTCCACTCACTTCAGCTCTATTAGTTTTTTTTTTTTTTTTTTTTTTTTTTAAATCTTCAATATTTACCTACTTTGACAAGATTGTTAAGGCTATTATGATAATCTTAGAAGGAAAGAATATGCTGAAAATTCAGTATTATATATACTGTATTATATTTTACCCTTTAGTGGTTTTTCATTCTGTTCATAAATTTATTTTTCCAAAGTTTAGAATATTAAAATAAGTTCACAATATCTTACAGCCCCTCTATGTGATATCAAGGAAGTTCGTCCAGGAAAAGGGTCCAAGGATTTCGACAAATGGCCCGACGATTCTCGGAAGGAAGACAAGTCCAAGTGCTTCATTGTATTTTATGGGCGAGAGTTCAAGCTGAGAACACTTTCCATTGCAGGTAATAACATTCTTGAGTATATTATGTTCTTTTACTCTGTTATCAGTAGTTGTGTTATATTCAGTTTATCTCCTTGTTTCCTGCCAGTCTTCTTTGTATTTGTCATTTCCTGTGCTCATGGCAGTAGTAATGAAGGCAGAAAATAATTCTTGTATTCAGTAGTATATTAACAAACTTATGAAAATGTGTGTGAGCATATGTAACAGTGTGAGTATTTGTTTTTTTCTCTGGTATTTTTCATATTTGCAGCCACATATTTTGTTGTGATTTCCTGTCATTACAGTATTAGTATATAATTAAATAATTTGTGGAAGTTTTATTTATTTTTTTTTTATTATTTTTATTAGCACATCGGCCTTCTCCCACCAAGGCAGGGTGGCCTGAAAAAGAAAAACTTTCATCATCATTCACTCCATCACTGTCTTGCCAGAGGTGCACTTACACTACAGTTATAACAGTTATTTGAAATAACTGTTATAAATTGTAAGTTTAGTATAGCATCTTCATAGGCTAGAGATTCCTGAAGCATGTGTACTATAGCCACGCCTAATTAATTCATTGTCTGCATGATCGTGAACTCTGGATTAACAGAACGATTAAGAAGGGTCACCCTGGCCTGGGCAAGCAGTCATACTGCAGTTCTTCTCTATTCTTAGAGTAATATAGAAGCACTACAAGAGAGCTGCTGATCAGTGCTAGTCATGTTCTACTCACACTTGTCCATTCCCACTCATGATTTCTTATATGAATGTTAACATTAACTAGATTGGAGCAATATTTAGAGATGGCCCCTAAAAGAAAATTAGCTTAAACATGGAAAAATTAATTATATAGACAGCATTTAGTAGTATTTGGCCTAATAGCATTTTGTTGATGTTTGGGGGTCAATTTAGAGGGTAAGTTTAGACCTAAATCAGAATTTTTAACTTAAAACATTGAGGTTCATTTGTACAACAGGATTGTGTGTGCTTCAGAATTTATGGTACAACACATTTGCATGGAAATTTTGTTGATTATGTCTTTTCTTTAATTTAATGGTGCTTATATTAAGTCAGATATGAAAAGTTTATTATCACAACTTCTTATGAGTTTTATTGAGCACATTGAGCACTAGACAGCATAAAGTGTACAGGTTGAGAGTGTATATGCTAATAATTTTGTTGTTGACAGCTTTAGGGTCGGATGACTGCAATGAGTGGATCAGTGGACTGAAGTACTTGATGAGGGAGGCTCACGCTGTCTCCTACACCACCAGACTGGAGCGACTCTTACGCACTGAGTTTTACAACATGATGAACACCAGGAGCAAGTTAGTGTTAGCATAATTAAACATTCTTACTCTGTGGAAAATTGGTATGGGATTTCTGGTCTATATTAATTGTTTCCATCCATGAATTATTCATGACAACAGCTTTGTGATTTTGTCATATTGGTTATTTGTTCCTCTTGGCTTCTTTAAGGTGCTCTTGAATAAATAAGTTTTACATTAACTTTTCATTGAAAGAACGTGTATACTTTTTATTGCTTCCACTTCAGTAACAGTTCTTGTTAAATAT
Organism: Cherax quadricarinatus; assembly: GCF_038502225.1. Lineage (NCBI taxonomy): Eukaryota > Metazoa > Arthropoda > Malacostraca > Decapoda > Parastacidae > Cherax > Cherax quadricarinatus. Next base: position 22,078,158 of record NC_091357.1, read on the forward strand.
TACAGTTTCTCAATTCTTTTCTTTCTTTCAACACACTGGCCATATCCCACCAAGGCAGGGTGGCCCAAAAAGATAAACAAAAGTTTCTCTTAAATTTAGTAATTTATACGGGAGAAGGGGTTACTAGCCCCTTGCTCCCGGCATTTTAGTCGCCTCTTACAACACGCATGGCTTACGGAGGAAGAATTCTGTTCTACTTCCCCATGGAGGTAAGAGGAAATAAACAAGAACAAGAACAAGAACTAGAAAGAAAATAGAAGAATACCTAGAGGGGGTGTGTATATATATGCTTGTACATGTATGTGTAGTGTGACCTAAGTGTAAGTAGAAGTAACAAGACATACCTGAAATCTTGCATGTTTATGAGACAGACAAAAGACACCAGCAATCCTACCATCATGTAAAACAATTATAGGTTTTCGTTGTACACTCACTTGGCAGGACGGTAGTACCTCCCTGGGTGGTTGCTGTCTACCAACCTACTACCTAGGAGTTTCTCAGTTATCTTTTCTTATATACATGTAGTACTTTTTTCTCCTGTGTTTTGTATTACCTCTAAAATTTCAACACTATTTTTTTTATTGAATTTCTCTACCTTTTGGTGTTTTTTTTTTTTTTACCAATATTGCTATATGATCCATAGCAATTTTGTGCTTTATTTTAATATTTTTGTTGTTGAATATATTTATAATAATTTTACAAATATTGCCACTCCACCTTTTCTTCTGTCCATTTTCTATAGTGAGTACTGTAGTCTCTTTTGAATACCTGGAGTTTACCTGGAGAGAGTTCCGGGGGTCAACGCCCCCGCGGCCCGGTCTGTGACCAGGCCTCAAGATTGATGATACCTTGCTACTGGTACCATCAATGTTGAGTATTTCACCGGTAGTCATCATAGCACCTCCTGTTGGAACATCGCTCTGTTCTCTTCTATTGGCTTTCTTCCATTTATTTATTTTTTTAGAAATCCATTTTTTCTTTTCCATTGACCTCCTGACATAGTGTATGTTACAATACTGTTGTATGTAAATAAAGTTACCTTTGATATATTGATATACCTTTGACTGGTTTCAAGAGTTTACTCCCTCCATTCAGCTATTGGCCAGGTTTGTCTGGTGCTTGCCTGGCCAATCAGGCTGTTGGTGTTGGCATCTCACTGGCCCTTTTATCTATTACAACCTGTTTGATTGTAATTATGGTTGGATTTTTTATTTATTTTTTTTAACATTTTGGACTTGTTACAAATGATTCATTATAACCATCAATACTGTGGTCACATATTAACAAATTTCATTTGCCAGGCTCCATCCTATTCAAGACTTGCATTTCTTTGCAGGATTTTATGTCTGGACGTCAAGAATTTCCTCCCCAAGATTCACTACAGGATGACCACTACACGACTGAAACAGGTCTTCGAGCTCGTAGATGATACAAAGCGGGGAGAGATAAGCTTCGATCAGTTCTTTGATCTTGTTAAAAAAATCACGTGGGATACCCAAATAGATGTAAGTCATAGTCTGACCATCTTTACAGCCTCTTCTCACTCAGCAACGTACTCGTTTACCAATGACTCGGACTTATGACGACTCTCTGACCTGTATGCATACCTAAATAATGTAGTATATTAGAGCTGATTTCCTCTATTCTGTTTATTACAATATACAGTACACTACTGTAAAAACATTTAAAAATATACCAGAAATGTTATAAATGGTGCAGAGGTGACATTAAAACAATATTTAAGATGGTTGACACAAATCCACTACTATTATAGCATGCTCCTCACTTAGTGATGATTTGTTTACCGACATGGTCTTAGGAACAGAACTCTGTCATTAAATGAGGAGGACTATGAGTATGAGGAGGACTATGACTGTTCTGCTATACGTAAAATAATGGCCACTTTGAAGGTTTTATATCTGAATATTTTTTCTTTCATCCTTTCAGAGAATGATGTTCAATAATACAGGGGAGAGCAGCGGCATTACAGTATTGGAGCAGTACAGTGGAGACATGGTGAAAGTAACTCTGCAGGAATTCCAGTCATTTCTTGTTGAGGAACAGAATGAATCTGAACACTTAGCAGCCAGCATCATAAAGGACTTCTTGCAGGACCCACAGAGAGATGTCCAGGAACCGTACTTCCTGCTAGAAGAGGTCCGAGTTCACTCGACTAGTTATGTGATACACAGATAACCCGCACATAGGAGAAACAAACTTTTGATGACATTTTGGTCTGACTGATTAATGTGACTAGTTAATAAATTTCTTTCTCCTATGTGCATATTATTTATGTATTGTTCCAGTCATGGTATTGTGCCTTTTTATTCTTTAGTTATTTGTATTCTCTGATCCTCATATTTGGATATTATAATTTTTTATATTTTCTGAAATAGAAGTAATGTTTTTCATTACAGTATTTACTGTTTAAATATTTTTATTTTAAAATGTACAATAATGTTCTTATTTTCTGAATATGTATAGTACAGTAGAACCCCTAATCAAACCGCATTTGGTCATACTGGGTAATTCCTAGCAGATAGACATTTTTATTTTACTCTCCTCCCAATGACCTTTTTTTTTTTATGTAACTCTGAAGAAGACTCAAAACTGGTCAGTATATTTTTACAATAATGTACTAATGGAAGGGAGGGGGGGGGGAAGATATTTACAGATTTGAACATTGTATTACCATTGACTTGAATACAGTAACACTGCCACATTGTTTGAGCTGTCCCACTTCTGTTTCTAAAGACAGTGGTCAGAAATGTGCTTTAATGGGACAAAAAGAGGGAGGGAGGTCAGTGCAGGTGAGTCACACACTGCTCACTTCATACATTTGACATACTTGTGACCAGTCTCTAGGGTTCTTCTACCCTCCAGCTTGGCCTGAGGTCAGGCTTGATTTTTTGTAGCCTGTTCAACCAGGTTGTTTGTGTTAGCAACCTGCTGGCCTACTTGACCATCACATCCTGGTGATCTGGCATGCTGTGGAGGTAGTGGCCCAGTTTCCTCTTATTCCAGCAAGATTTTCAGTTACCTGCTGCTAGCAGATTGAAAAATTAGATTTTTGTTTTCCTAAGTATTCATTAATGAAGGAGATTGTGAACATTGTTTGGATGTACTGTAAAATGTATTATTTGTGCTTTCTATTGAAATTATCTTGCATTTTGCAGTTTGTGCAATACCTCTTCTCAAAACCAAATGAATTATGGGACAAGCGACAAAATGTGGTGAACCAGGACATGACCAGACCCCTCTCTTACTACTGGATTGCCTCCTCCCATAACACGTAGGTGTGGTCTGTCATTGACCTTCCTGGTTTGTGCCCACAATGGCTGCTGACACGGGCTTCAATATAAAAAAAAATGATTATTTAGTAGTGAGCAGCCAGGTTGTTGCAGCTGGGTACAAGCTGTGAACAGAGAGGTATTGTGTTAATTTTTTAGTGCATGAAGAAAATCTGGGTTGCAAGTTAAATGGCAAGACATGTTGAAGCAATGTGCACTGCTGTTAGTCAGGAGAAAATGTTGCTGCTGTATTACAGAGTTCACCATGGAAGGTGAATCTGAATGATATTTATTTTTTTTTTTTTTTCAACAAGTTGGCCGTCTCCCACCGAGGCAGGGTGACCCAAAAAAGAAAGAAAATCCCCAAAAAGAAAATACTTTCATCATCATTCAACACTTTCACCACACTCGCACATTATCACTGTTTTTGCAGAGGTGCTCAGAATACAACAGTCTAGAAGCATACACATATAAAGATACACAACATATCCCTCCAAACTGCCAATATCCCAAACCCCTCCTTTAAAGTGCAGGCATTGTACTTCCCATTTCCAGGACTCAAGTCCGACTATATGAAAATAACCGGTTTCCCTGAATCCCTTCACTAAATATTACCCTGCTCACACTCCAACAGATCGTCAGGTCCCAAGTACCATTCGTCTCCATTCACTCCTATCTAACACGCTCACGCACGCTTGCTGGAAGTCCAAGCTCCTTGCCCACAAAACCTCCTTTACCCCCTCTCTCCAACCCTTTCGAGGACGACCCCTACCCCGCCTTCCTTCCCCTATAGATTTATATGCTTTCCATGTCATTCTACTTTGATCCATTCTCTCTAAATGACCAAACCACCTCAACAACCCCTCTTCTGCCCTCTGACTAATACTTTTATTAACTCCACACCTTCTCCTAATTTCCACACTCCGAATTTTCTGCATAATATTTACACCACACATTGCCCTTAAACAGGACATCTCCACTGCCTCCAACCGTCTCCTCGCTGCTGCGTTTACAACCCAAGCTTCACACCCATATAAGAGTGTTGGTACTACTATACTTTCATACATTCCCTTCTTTGCCTCCATAGATAACGTTTTTTTTTTTTTTTTTTTCAACAAGTCGGCCGTCTCCCACCGAGGCAGGGTGACCCAAAAAAAAGAAAGAAAATCCCCAAAAAGAAAATACTTTCATCATCATTCAACACTTTCACCACACTCGCACATTATCACTGTTTTTGCAGAGGTGCTCAGAATACAACAGTCTAGAAGCATACACATATAAAGATACACAACATATTCCTCCAAACTGCCAATATCCCAAACCCCTCCTTTAAAGTGCAGGCATTGTACTTCCCATTTCCAGGACTCAAGTCCGACTATATGAAAATAACCGGTTTCCCTGAATCCCTTCACTAAATATTACCCTGCTCACACTCCAACAGATCGTCAGGTCCCAAGTACCATTCGTCTCCATTCACTCCTATCTAACACGCTCACGCACGCTTGCTGGAAGTCCAAGCCCCTTACCCACAAAACCTCCTTTACCCCCTCTCTCCAACCCTTTCGAGGACGACCCCTACCCCTCCTTCCTTCCCCTATAGATTTATATGCTTTCCATGTCATTCTACTTTGATCCATTCTCTCTAAATGACCAAACCACCTCAACAACCCCTCTTCTGCCCTCTGACTAATACTTTTATTAACTCCACACCTTCTCCTAATTTCCACACTCCGAATTTTCTGCATAATATTTACACCACACATTGCCCTTAAACAGGACATCTCCACTGCCTCCAACCGTCTCCTCGCTGCTGCATTTACCACCCAAGCTTCACACCCATATAAGAGTGTTGGTACTACTATACTTTCATACATTCCCTTCTTTGCCTCCATAGATAACGTTTTTTGACTCCACATATACCTCAACGCACCACTCACCTTTTTTCCCTCATCAATTCTATGATTAACCTCATCCTTCATAAATCCATCCGCCGACACGTCAACTCCCAAGTATCTGAAAACATTCACTTCTTCCATACTCCTCCTCCCCAATTTGATATCCAATTTTTCTTTATCTAAATCATTTGATACCCTCATCACCTTACTCTTTTCTATGTTCACTTTCAACTTTCTACCTTTACATACATTCTCAAACTCATCTACTAACCTTTGCAATTTTTCTTTAGAATCTGAATGATATATGAAAGCAAATAAGACTGAATGGTGTAAAAAGGTTTATCATGTGCACTTTTGAATTTTTGTATAGTTGGTTTATGCTGTCATGCTGCATGAATTGTTAAACTTCATTATTTTAACCTGACTTCACCAGCTATCTCCACCAAGGTCTGCCACCCCAAAAAGGAAAAATTCACCATCATTAATTAGCAGCTGTCATGCCAACTGAGCACGATTCAAATTACCCTCCAGATTGCAACATACCCGCCCCTTCACCATTATGCTGATACTTTATTTTTAATTGCTGTAGCTCATTTTGGTGCATAGTTTTCAGTCATGTTCATTTGTTCTAAATAATTCTCTTGTAAAAATCCTACCTTGTCTATCTTGTCTGTACCCTGTACTATTTTAAGTCATGTCTCTAACTTGCCACAATATAAATCATGGTACAGTGGAACCCCGAGTTTCATGCTTAATCCATTCCCGGAGCTTGTACTAAGTTGAAATGTCCTAAAGCTGAAGCAATATTTCTCATAAGAATTAACGGAAATACAGTTAATCTGTTCCAGGGAGTTGGGAATCCCCCTCCATAAGGACTTCAGGTATCAAAGCCCTCTAGTGTTATTTCCCTTCTTTGTCTTTTACTGCTGCAGTACATTCATTACTTGCCTTAAAATATTTGTAGTCTTAATGTAAGGCGAGAGGTGAGTATCATTTATTTGCAGGAATTCAGTTTAGGTAGCCTGTTGATGTAGGTACACGTATGTAGCCCCCCTGGGCTACACTATACAGCCACATTATTACACTACACAGCCATGTTATTACATCGACATACCAGGATCACTGAGATTAATTGTTTCTAACAACTACCTTTAGATGCCATCATAAACAGTGGGAGAAGTAATGAATAATTCATGCTGAAAATTGTAAACAAAAGCCTTATGTATTAAGGGCGGTTACTGGGCGAGACGCCAGATTCAGTTTTCTTTAACGTTGCATCAGAGAAAACATAATGCTTACCTTCCACTCTCCTCCCTCCACCCTCCTTGATATGCCACTACTCACCACTCGATAACATATAAACATTGAATGTTTATATGCTATGTGCTATGTAATTTGTTTCTTATATAATTTTGAAGAAAATATCATAGATGGATTAATGAAAATGCCTATACATGTATTCCCTTGAGGAGAAACAAAGCCACACTGACTCATGACTGCGGGGGCAGGCGGACAGGTCTGGTACATGGGACGAAACACGGGGCACAGTCTGAAACTCGGGACAAAATTGAACCAAAAAAACAGTTCTAAACTCGAAGCGTATGATAGTCAGGGCGTACGAAACTCGGGGTTCCACTGTACATCAGTTTTTGTTGGTCTTTTGTTTGGTTGGTTTTTCTCTGTTACTGGCTTTTACTTACCATACCAGTTAATTTTTTATAAGTAAAGGCACAGAATTTTATAGATAATATAGAAATTTCTTGTAATTAAAGAATTTTTTTGAAGGAAAAACTCTGAAACGTAACTTTAAATTGTAGTTCATAATAAATTATAACGAATATCCAAAATATTTTATATCCAAAATATTTTATATGCTATATAAAAAAAAGGCTGATTTTCATGAATAAATATTACATGAAATTTGAAGGAAAGTTTTTAACAACCTAACAGGTACTTAACTGGGGATCAGCTAGCCAGCGAATCGTCAACGGAAGCCTATGCCCGAGTCCTCCGTCAAGGTTGCCGCTGCATTGAACTAGACTGTTGGGATGGACCTGATGGCATGCCCATTATCTTTCATGGCCATACACTAACCTCCAGAATCTCCTTTCTCGATGTCATCAACACAATAAGAGATCATGCATTTGTAAAGTCAGAGTAAGTATTGTTTTGTTGATAAATGGTTTAGTGAACTAACAAGTTGATAATTTAGGCACATGTGCAACACTTGGTATCTTTATTGTGGAAATGTTTTGCCCCACAGTGGCTTCATCAGTCCAATACAGGGAAGAATGGTGAAGATCAGAAGGAGTTTGAGGTCATCAGTCCCTGAGCCTGGAGTCTATGTAATCAGTCCATTACTCTTGAAAAAAATGAACTGATTACATCGACTCCAGGCTGAGGGACTATTTACCTCAAACTCCTCCTGATCTTCACCACTCTTCTTTGCATTGGACTGATGAAGCCACTGTGTGGCAAAACATCTTCTCAATAAAGATAACCCAAGTGCTACACATGTGTCTAATTTATCAAGTGTTGTCATGCTACAAGGAAAGTCGCCAAAGATAAGATGTGAATGGGAGTATGATGAGTCACTTGTATTATTGGAATGCAGTGTAATGCCTTCAAATGGGATCATTTGTAATACTGTACCTTGAAAACTGCTAAACTCTTCATGTGGCTGATTAACTGATGATAATTTTTAAAGATAAAGTAGCCTTTTTATTTCCATGAAAGTTTTAAATTATTTTGGCTAATATTTTGTGACTATCCCTGACAGATATCCAGTTATTTTGTCTATAGAAGACCACTGCAGCCTTCCACAGCAGCAGGAGATGGCGCGGCGGTTCCGCGAGGTTTTCCGTGATTCCCTTCTTTGTGCTTCAATAGATAACAATGAACAAGTTAGTTTTGGGCCCTTCTTTATAGATTTTACAAAATGCTAGCAAAATGAAATTAAAGTTAAATATATATATATGTCGGTGCTAATGTATAATTTTAGGAAAATATTGAAGCCTTCATGAGATGAAATTTGATGGTTGCAACACAGAATTGCAAGTAGCTGTGGCCTAGGTTTAATATAGGTTAGTAAATACTGTTTATAGTTTACATAATGTTTTACTTGCTATATTCAGGGAAACCAGTTAGCCAGACTTGAGTCCTGGAGGTGGGAGGTACAATGCCTGCACTCTAAAGGAGGGATATCTAAACTGTCGTATCTGTGTGTCTCTGGCAAGAGAGTGAGAGTGTAAATGATGGTGAAAGTGTTTCTTTTTCGAGTCACCTTGCCTTGGTGGGAGATGGCCAGCATGCTAAAAAAATTGAGGATGTAGGCCCATTTGTGTGCTGGGTAGACGTACACTTGGAACACTTCTTTATCATTTATTTTACTTATGTAGCAAGTGTTCTGTTTTCTTTTCCTTGTCTTCTCCTTTCTCTCTCTCTGGTTTAGGGTGCTGCAGTTTGAAGAGTTCTTGAATTATGATGTATACACAATTCTCGCAGGATAGCTATTGAATGAATGATGATGGATGCATTTCCTTCTTTGAGTCACTCTACATTGGTTGGAGATGGCCGATGTGATAAAAAGAAGTAATCCCTAATGATGTAGGTAATGGCTAGATAGGCTCAGAAAAAACTGTTCATTCTTGGAATGACATTTCTTCAAGGAATAAAGTATCTGTGAATATAGAAAGGTGGAGAGAGGCAATTAATCTTGGTATCTTTCACACAGACATAGTCTTACCTGTGTTACAGTCATCATGGCAACTTTCAGACAGACATGAAATCTTGCCTATGTTACAATCATCATGGCATCTTTCACACAGGTACAGTCTTGCCTGTGTTACAATCATCATGGTATTAATACCACCATTCCCTCTTTGCACCAGGTAATGCCATCTCCTGAGCAACTCAAGAGAATGATCATCCTTAAGCACAGAAAACTTCCTGGAGGGACTGATGAGTTCACACCTCTGGCTGCTAATGTGGATGAACGTCAGTGTCGATACATTTCTCATAATGTTTAGTCTAATATTAATGCTGTAGTATATTGTATTTTAGATACCTGAGCTAATTACTTTGGAATACAAGTGTGCTGAATGCAGTTAAAGCTGCATTAATTGCAAGTTTGTACAGCATTTCCAGCAACATTTCAGCAAGCATAACAATAATAAACATAAAAATAGTTATATTATTTGCATATTTATTTTATACAAGGATGAGTGGGATTGTTTATGCTCACAAGGTTATTAAATTGGTAATATTCTTTCACTTCTGGCAAGACAGCTACTGAATGAGTGATGGCGAATGTGTTTTCTTCTTCATTAGGAAATGACCAGTGTCAATAAAAAATAACATGCAGGACTTTTACAGAATTTTTACATTCTATTAAATATCAGGTTGCAGGTATATATATCATTTATGATATGCAGGACTTTTACAGAATTTTTATATTCTATTAAATATCAGGTCGCAGGTATATATATCATTTATGATAGTCAGCTATGTTTGAATACTTCTGCTGTATACTGTATGATTGTTTGACTTTTGCATAATAATAATAATAAAATATAAATGCAGGAGGCATTAGAGATGTCATGCTTGAGGGCAGTGTGTGCTGTGAATATTATGAAGAGAATTCAGATTTTGGAGATTAGAAGGAGGGAGAAGTTAAGAAAAGTATTATTCAGAGGGCTGAGGAGAGGTTGTTTAGGTGGTTGACATTTAGAGGACGGAGAAAAATAGAATGACTAAGAGGGCATATTAATTTGGGATGGATGGAGAGGGGGTTGTCTTAGGAAATGTTGGAGAGAGAAGGTAAAGGCTTGGGCATCCAGCAGGCTTGTGTGATCATGTTAGAAAGGAGTGGATGGAGGCATGTGTTAGTTTATGATTTGACATGCTGTTAGAGTGTGAGCAAGATAACATTTATGATTTGAGTCCTGGAGATGGGAAGCACATTGTGTACACTCTGCAGGTGGTGATGGTGGTGGTGGTGGTGGTGGTGGTGGCGGGAATACTGCAGTTTGGACAGTTATCTGAACTGTGATACCTGTACACTTCTGGCAAGACAGAGATTGAATGAGTGACAGTGAAAATGTTTTCTTAATATTTATTTATCAAGATTTCCACAAGATATATGGTTTTTACTAAGGTTCCTAGTCATGCAGTGCATTTACATGTGGTGTAAAAACGGGTTCCCATTCTTACACCATATTTAAGAATGGGGAGAGTCTAAGATGTGAAGGTGATATCTGCAGTTAAGATACTTTGAGATAAAACTAATGGATACTTTTTTTTTTTTTTTTTTTGTGACCACCAGAGGGAGGAGAGTTGGAACTAAGCAAGCTGAGTCTCAAAACAGATCGTCTTTTCCTGAAGAATCCTGTAGACTCGACAGCTTGGCAGGCACACTTTTTTGTTCTCACTCAGGATTGTCTCTATTTTACCGAACTTCAAAATGAACAAGAGGCAGAAACAGATGACCAAGCTTGTGGGTTGAGGATGCAAAATGATGTGAGTAACATAGATGTAGTTGCTTTAGCTAAGTGCATTGCTTAGTAATTTTAGAATAACAAATTTGGAATGCTGTGGCTGGAACAATTCAGAATTTGTCTATGAAACTAGTTGAAATTAGATTAGGGTTTTATCCATCCTGGATCATTATCAAGTTCCAAGTGACTGTAATGGTCCAGAAAGGATTGAAATCCCATTTAATTTCCATTTCCAATTTATTGTAAAGTTGTTTCTTGTGTAGGGTGTGGAAACATTTTGGTATTAGATTTTACTAAAGCTCTTTAAGAAAATTCACTCTATTGAAAGCTAAACCTTAGGGAACGAGTTTGTATAACTTATTGCACAATGGGATTTAGTGAATTTCTAATGTGATTTTGGTTACCGAGCAAGGCATGTTCCTCTTTAGCTAGTAGACAAGTCATTGGTGTAGATTTTCTCCCTATCATTTGTTTTGATATTAGTAGAAATAAAAGAGTGGTTATGAATATATTATTTTGACAAGACACACATTGACCAAGTGATGGTGAATGTGTTCCCTTCTTTGTGTTTTCATACGTTGATGGAAATTGGCTATGTTAAAGTGTTAAATTAAAAGTGTGAAAGTGTGCTTTGAAATAAGCTGTCCAGATTTTGTTTGTTATTGCACTTGAGATATTGTCTTGGTGATTTTCAGTATTCGTAGTACAGTGCCAACTGCTTCATGTAAGGTGCCTTGATGCTTTTGAAAAGCTCTTGATCCAGGAAACTGGAACTGCTTTTCCCTTCAAATCAAACCTAATTATATCCAAATGGCAGATCAGCCAAGCTGTGAAGGATATATGGGGCAGCAGGCCACCAACAGCTACAGGCTAATTGACCAGTTAAGCACTGGAAAAGCCTGGTCCCAGGCTGTGTTGTGGGGTTAAGAAGACCTTCAAAATTGGTGACAGGTATATCCCATCCCCTAGGAGCTGTGAATATAATATCCCATCCCCTAGGAACTGTGAATATAATATCCCATCCCCTAGGAGCTGTGAATATAATATCCCATCCCCTAGGAGCTGTGAATATAATATCCCATCCCCTAGGAGCTGTGAATATAATATCCCATCCCCTAGGAACTGTGAATATAATATCCCATCCCCTAGGAGCTGTGAATATAATATCCCATCCCCTAGGAACTGTGAATATAATATCCCATCCCCTAGGAGCTGTGAATATAATATCCCATCCCCTAGGAGCTGTGAATATAATATCCCATCCCCTAGGAACTGTGAATATAATATCCCATCCCCTAGGAACTGTGAATATAATATCCCATCCCCTAGGAGCTGTGAATATAATATCCCATCCCCTAGGAACTGTGAATATAATATCCCATCCCCTAGGAACTGTGAATATAATATCCCATCCCCTAGGAGCTATGAATATAATATCCTATCCCCTAGGAGCTGTGAATATAATATCCCATCCCCTAGGAGCTGTGAATATAATATCCCATCCCCTAGGAACTGTGAATATAATATCCCATCCCCTAGGAACTGTGAATATAATATCCCATCCCCTAGGAGCTGTGAATATAATATCCCATCCTCTAGGAACTGTGAATATAATATCCCATCCCCTAGGAGCTGTGAATATAATATCCCATCCCCTAGGAGCTGTGAATATAATATCCCATCCCCTAGGAACTGTGAATATAATATCCCATCCCCTAGGAGCTGTGAATATAATATCCCATCCCCTAGGAGCTGTGAATATAATATCCCATCCCCTAGGAACTGTGAATATAATATCCCATCCCCTAGGAACTGTGAATATAATATCCCATCCCCTAGGAGCTGTGAATATAATATCCCATCCTCTAGGAACTGTGAATATAATATCCCATCTCTTAGGAGCTGTGAATATAATATCTCATTCCCCTGTACTTCTGTGAATTTAATAATCACATGGTGGAGTGCTCAACATGGTGTCAGGCGAGTGTGTAATTTTAACAGTTCTTGTTCAGATTTTTTATTGAATGAACAATTACTTACCCTATAGTGGGTTGGAGTTGACATCTACCACAAACTGAGGCAAAAATGTGGCAACAGGTGGGCGATGAGGAGCAGCACCTTCAGGAGCCTTGGTATCATGGCAAGGTTGTAGGAGGTCGTACGAAAGCTGAGGAACTGCTACAGCAACACAGCCACCTTGGAGATGGGACTTTCCTGGTGCGCCTCTCGGAGAACTTTGTGGGAGATCATACGTTGTCTTTCTGGTGAGTGGTAACTTTATGAAATAACTGCATTACTGAATCCTTCCTCTATATGCCATGAGTGTTGTAAGAGGAAACTACAATGCCAAGAGCAAGGTACTAGTAACCCCTTCTCGTGTATAACTTACTAAGTGTAAATAGAAAAACTTTTGTTCCTTCTTTTTCAGGTCACCCTGCCTTGGTGGGAGATGGCCAATGTATTAAAAAACTGTATTATTTGATCTGTTAAGCTTCAGCTTGTTTCAGAGAGCTTCAGCAAACTCTGGTAGTTCAGCTTACAACAAGGCTCATTGTCATTGAATGCTATGATTAATACTAGGTACATTGAAACTTCCATTATCTTATCACTGGTTACAACACTGGCATAATTGCAATACTTGATAATACCTTCAATTTTTACTTATTTTTCATTACTTTACGTTGTTAAAATGAAGGAACTAACTAGGACAACCAATCTCTGAAAGTTAGATTCCCATGTAGGAAAAATTTGCTGAAAAATGGATGAACTATTCCCTGAATATTTTATTATTTTAATGACGATGGAATAATACACTGACTGTATTGACTTACTGATACACTGAAACCCAAAAGCTGCAGCAGTCAGTCATCAGGAGGGACTGACTGATTTCCATTACCTATTGTGACCAGTGAACACCTGCCTGGCCATGGTCTTAATAACAAAACAGAATCAATGCAGTACCAAGCCACTGTTTATCATTTTTACACTAATTTTTATATTTGCATTTTTTCTTTTCCAGGCACCAGGGAAAAGCCAGCCACTGCCGTATTCGAACTCGCCAGGATGGAGACACCACAAGATACTGGCTCAGAGATAATGATGCTTTTGAGAGTCTTCATGCACTCGTTGAACACTATCGTACCTACCCCATACGTGCTCAGGTGAGTGCGTCTGGCAGACTAGCAGTCTGGGAATTCTTGCACTGCATGCTGTGCCAAATTCGTAATAAATTTTAATGTATATTTATTGAGTGTGAAGAAAATTTAAAGTGGTAGGGGATTGAGCATCTAGCAGGCATGTGTGAACATTTTATATTGGAATAAATGGAGACAAGTGATTTTTAGACTTTAGTATTCTGTTTAAGTCTGAGGAAGATAACATTTATGAAAGGATTGAGAGAAACTGTATAAATGAACTTGGTGATGCAGGTTGAAGTACAGTGCCTGTAGTCTAAAGAAGGGTGTTGATGTTGCAGTTGGAGGGTAATCTGAATTTTGATATCAGCACACTTCTGGAAACAGCAGTTGAATGAAAGATGGTGAATGTGTTTCCTTGGAGTCAGCCTGCCTTGGTGAGAGAGCTGTTATGGTAAAAAAAAAAAAAGGCAATAAACTTTAAATTATTAGGAAACGTGAGTGAATCTTCTTCATGGTTTGAGGATTCATATCACCTCCTGGAACTTGACCCCCATGAATTACAGAGTTTCACTCTATATCAGCTACTTCTTCTGCATTCTCTATTGACTTGATAAAGCATGCTGTGTGGTCAAAACATTTGTTGTTATTGAAGGTGTCCCATTACTTCTGGGAATAAAGAACCTTTTAAAATAAAACTTAAGCTCCTGTTTTGGTAAAGTTTTTTTTCTTTTATCTTAGAGTAACTGAGATATTTGTTAAATGTTGGCAGGATGTGTCAGTGGTCCTTGATGCAGCGGTACCTCAGCCAAACAGTCATGAACGCATGGAGTGGTATCATGCCAACCTCTCCAGAGAGGAAGCTGAAGATTACCTTGGAAGAATTCAAGAGGATGGAGCATTTCTGGTCAGACCTAGTGGAGAGTCAGGCAGCATATCAATTTCATTTAGGTAAAGTTATGTGCTATTATTCTTCATGGAGAAGTCTAATAGAATTCTTCCTCCATAAGCTGTGAGTGTCATAAGAGGCAACTGGAATGCCAGAAGCAAGGAACTAGTAACCCCTTCTCCTGTATAAAGTGGAGTGGAATAGAATTTTCCCTCAGTATCATGTTTTTCTTTTTAGGTCACCTTTCCTCGGTGGGATACAGCCAGTTCATTGAAAAAAAATAGTATACAGGTGGGAGGTCCAGCTCATTGAAAAAAGAAGAGTAATATGCTATTTTATGTTCACTCTGACATGTCTTTTACAAGTAGATAATATCTGCAACTTATTTATCTACCTCCTTGATTCCCTCTTCATCCTAGTAGTTAATTCTGGTATGACTATTGTGCCTGTCTGTACGTTGTATAAATATACAATTGTTTTATATTTTTTGTTCATTACGTATGAGCTAGGTATTTTTTTTTATGTTACTCTCTTGTTGTGCCTGGTCTTTTAAACCTGAAGCTTCAATATGTGAATGCAGTGCTGTAGTCCAGGTATACCCTTTTTCAAAATTTCATTCATTATACCTTGTCTTGCAATCTACTGAATATGATACCGAGGTTATACCTTTTCTTGCAGTCTGCTGAATATGATGCAGAAGTATTATAGAAAATTGGTTTTTGATATTTTTCGTTTTTGACCTTTGATACTACCTTCCATACACTACAGGGGAGATCACTTAACCATAGCAACAAGGTGACCCACATGAAAGAGCCTAATCCAAGAGAAAAAAACAAACATGTGAAAAATTTAAGTCTACCAGTAATGCTACCTTTTTTTTTTTTTTTTTTTTTTTTCCAACAAGTTGGCCGTCTCCCACCGAGGCAGGGTGACCCAAAAAAGAAAGAAAATCCCCAAAAAGAAAATACTTTCATCATCATTCAACACTTTCACCACACTCGCACATTATCACTGTTTTTGCAGAGGTGCTCAGAATACAACAGTCTAGAAGCATACACATATAAAGATACACAACATATCCCTCCAAACTGCCAATATCCCAAACCCCTCCTTTAAAGTGCAGGCATTGTACTTCCCATTTCCAGGACTCAAGTCCGACTATATGAAAATAATGCTACCTATACATTTATAATAACACAACTTGAGGATGAGACATAAAATCCCACAGGTTACTCAGGAGAGAATCTTTTCACCTACTAAAACTCCAATAGACCAGTCCCTGTTTTTCAAGATTCGACACCAAACAAAATGCTAACAAGTGATAACAGTGTTTCTTTGGGATTTGTCATTCTGTTAGATTAAGGGAAACCTGCTAGCTGAACCTGAGTTCTGGATACATAAAGTTGAGTGTTCACACTGAAGGGTGGATGGGTGACCTGATTTGGTGTGCCTTTGTACATCTGGCAAGATATCTGTAGATTAAGTGATGTGAAAGGTTCCCTTCTTTGGGGTCACTTTACCTTGCTGGGAAACAGATGTTAAAAAGCTTTCCTTCAGAATGACTTAAAAATCACATTGGATAAGCTGAATTTATCACTTGTGTATGATTTTTTTCTTATTTAGTACTATCTATTGCAATATGTCACTGGGTAAAATATTGTTGCAGTTTGATATGAATCTTCTCTTTTATCATTGCAAGCTTTTATTCGACAGAGCTGAAGGGTGTACAAAGCACTGCCGTGTCAAACAGGAGGACCAACTCTTTACCATTGGCACTGCAACATTTGACAGTCTAGTTGACCTAGTCAGATATTACGAACGTAATTTCCTATTTCGTCACGTGAAGCTGCGCTATCCTGTAACAGAACGTGTAATGCAGGGCTTGTTGGAACAGGTTAGTTATACTGCTTTTAGATGTAAATAAAAGTATACAAATATTAAAAACCTAATTTTTTTTTTTTTTTTTCAACAAGTCGGCCGTCTCCCACTGAGGCAGGGTGACCCAAAAAAGAAAGAAAATCCCCAAAAAGAAAATACTTTCATCATCATTCAACACTTTCACCACACTCGCACATTATCACTGCTTTTGCAGAGGTGCTCAGAAATACAACAGTTTAGAAGCATATACGTATAAAGATACACAACATATCCCTCCAAACTGCCAATATCCCAAACCCCTCCTTTAAAGTGCAGGCATTGTACTTCCCATTTCCAGGACTCAAGTCCGACTATATGAAAATAACCGGTTTCCCTGAATCCCTTCACTAAATATTACCCTGCTCACACTCCAACAGATCGTCAGGTCCCAAGTACCATTCGTCTCCATTCACTCCTATCTAACACGCTCACGCACACTTGCTGGAAGTCCAAGCCCCTTGCCCACAAAACCTCCTTTACCCCCTCTTTCCAACCCTTTCGAGGACGACCCCTACCCCTCTTTCCTTCCCCTATAGATTTATATGCTTTCCATGTCATTCTACTTTGATCCATTCTCTCTAAATGACCAAACCACCTCAACAACCCCTCTTCTGCCCTCTGACTAATGCTTTTATTAACTCCACACCTTCTCCTAATTTCCACACTCCGAATTTTCTGCATAATATTTACACCACACATTGCCCTTAGACAGGACATCTCCTCTGCCTCCAACCGTCTCCTCGCTGCTGCATTTACCACCCAAGCTTCACATCCATATAAGAGTGTTGGTACTACTATACTTTCATACATTCCCTTCTTTGCCTCCATAGATAACGTTTTTTGACTCCACATATACCTCAACGCACCACTCACTTTTTTGACACCTCATCAATTTTATGATTAACCTCATCCTTCATAAATCCATCCGCCGACACGTCAACTCCCAAGTATCTGAAAACATTCACTTCTTCCATACTCCTCCTCCCCAATTTGATATCCAATTTTTCTTTATCTAAATCATTTGATACCCTCATCACCTTACTCTTTTCTATGTTCACTTTCAACTTTCTACCTTTACACACATTCTCAAACTCATCCACTAACCTTTGCAATTTTTCTTTAGAATCTCCCATAAGCACAGTATCATCAGCAAAAAGTAACTGTGTCAGTTCCCATTTTGAATTTGATTCCCCATAATTTAATCCCACCCCTCTCCCGAACACCCTAGCATTTACTTCTTTTACAACCCCATCTATAAATATATTAAACAACCATGGTGACATTACACATCCCTGTCTAAGACCTACTTTTACCGGGAAGTATTCTCCCTCTCTTCTACACACCCTAACCTGAGCCTCACTATCCTCATAAAAGCTCTTTACAGCATTTAGTAACTTAACACCTATTCCATATACTTGCAACATCTGCCACATTGCTCCTCTATCCACTCTATCATATGCCTTTTCTAAATCCATAAATGCAATAAAAACTTCCCTACCTTTATCTAAATACTGTTCACATATATGCTTCAATGTAAACACTTGATCTACACATCCCCTACCCACTCTGAAGCCTCCTTGCTCATCCGCAATTCTACATTCTGTCTTACCTCTAATTCTTTCAATTATAACTCTACCGTATACTTTTCCTGGTATACTCAGTAAACTTATTCCTCTATAATTTTTACAATCTCTTTTGTCCCCTTTCCCTTTATATAAAGGGACTATACATGCTCTCCGCCAATCCCTAGGTACCTTCCCCTCTTTCATACATTTATTAAACAAAAGTACCAACCACTCCAACACTATATCCCCCCCTGCTTTTAACATTTCTGTCATGATCCCATCAGTTCCAGCTGCTTTACCCCCTTTCATTCTACGTAATGCCTCACGTACCTCCACCACACTTACATTCTGCTCTTCTTCACTCCTAAAAGATGGTATACCTCCCTGGCCAGTGCATGAAATTACCGCCTCCCTTTCTTCCTCAGCATTTAAAAGTTCCTCAAAATATTCTCGCCATCTACCTAATACCTCCCTCTCCCCATCTACTAACTCCCCTTCTCTGTTTTTAATGGACAAATCCATACTTTCCCTAGGCTTTCTTAACTTGTTTAACTCACTCCAAAATTTTTTCTTATTTTCATTAAAATTTCTTGACAGTGCCTCTCCCACTCTTTCATCTGCTCTCCTTTTGCACTCTCTCACCACTCTCTTCACCTTTCTTTTACTCTCCATATACTCTGCTCTTCTTATAACACTTCTGCTTTGTAAAAACCTCTCGTAAGCTACCTTTTTCTCTTTTATCACACCCTTTACTTCATCATTCCACCAATCACTCCTCTTTCCTCCTGCCCCCACCCTCCTATAACCACAAACTTCTGCCCCACATTCTAATACTGCATTTTTAAAACTATTCCAACCCTCTTCAACCCCCCCCCACTACTCATCTTTGCACTAGCCCACCTTTCTGCCAATAGTCGCTTATATCTCACCCGAACTTCCTGGAGCCTCCCTTAGTTTATACACTTTCACCTCCCTCTTACTTGTTGTTGCCACCTTCCTCTTTTCCCATCTACCTCTTACTCTAACTGTAGCTACAACTAAATAATGATCCGATATATTAGTTGCCCCTCTATAAACATGTACATCCTGGAGCCTACCCATCAACCTTTTATCCACCAATACATAATCTAACAAACTACTTTCATTACGTGCTACATCATACCTTGTATATTTATTTATCCTCTTTTTCATAAAATATGTATTACTTATTACCAAATTTCTTTCTACACATAGCTCAATTAAAGGCTCCCCATTTACATTTACCCCTTGCACCCCAAATTTACCTACTACTCCCTCCATAACATTTTTACCAACTTTAGCATTGAAATCCCCAACCACCATTACTCTCACACTTGATTCAAAACTCCCCACGCATTCACTCAACATTTCCCAGAATCTCTCTCTCTCCTCTACACTTCTCTTCTCCAGGTGCATACACGCTTACTATAACCCACTTTTCACATCCAATCTTTATTTTACTCCACATAATCCTTGAATTTATACATTTGTAGTCCCTCTTTTCCTGCCATAGCTTATCCTTCAACATTATTGCTACTCCTTCTTTAGCTCTAACTCTATTTGAAACCCCTGACCTAATCCCATTTATTCCTCTCCATTGAAACTCTCCCACCCCCTTCAGCTTTGTTTCACTTAAAGCCAGGACATCCAGTTTCTTCTCATTCATAACATCCACAATCATCTCTTTCTTATCATTTGCACAACATCCACGCACATTCAGACTTCCCACTTTGACAATTTTCTTCTTCTTATTCTTTTTAGTAATCTTTACAGGAAAAGGGGTTACTAGCCCATTGTTCCCGGCATTTTAGTTGACTTTTACAACACGCATGGCTTACGGAGGAAAGATTCTTATTCCACTTCCCCATGGATATAAAAGGAAAAGTAATAAGACCAAGAACTATTAAGATAAAATCAAAGAAAACTCAGATGAGTGTGTATAAATAAACATGTACATGTATGTGTAGTGTGACCTAAGTGTAAGTAGAAGTAGCAAGACGTACCTGTAATCTTGCATATTTATGAGACAGACAAAAGACACCAGCAATCCTACCATCATGTAAAACAATTACAGGCTTTCGTTTTACACTCACTTGGCAGGACGGTAGTACCTCCCTGGGTGGTTGCTGTCTACCAACCTACTACCTATAACTAAATAACTATTTTATTTTCATTGAGAATTGTACATTTTTTCAGTATTTTTTTTATGTCTTGTAAAATCTCAGTATTTGTGGGAGATATGTTCCTAAAGCCACAGTATGTTCTAACTCCACAAGAAACCCCAATAACTACCATTTGTGTTGTACAAGGGAATTATTTTAAATTAATGTGAGTGGTTTTATGCAGCAAGTGTACCTCTCGGTGAGTCTGCTTGTAGCTAAACTCTTAATGTTTGATAAGTGAATTATAACTGCATTATTTACATTTGCATTTTATATTATTATAAAATGCAGTTGGTAGTTAGTTATATGACTACCTAAATTTGCAAATAC
Organism: Cherax quadricarinatus; assembly: GCF_038502225.1. Classification (NCBI taxonomy): domain Eukaryota; kingdom Metazoa; phylum Arthropoda; class Malacostraca; order Decapoda; family Parastacidae; genus Cherax; species Cherax quadricarinatus. Next base: position 22,098,853 of record NC_091357.1, read on the forward strand.
AGTACTGTACCATACCTGTACTGAGATTGTAATGTTTACTAAAATTGGTTGGTATACTAATAAAGCAATAATGTTATTTAATTATAGTTTTGGGAAAAAAATGTATAGCATAATAATATTAGTTTGTATATTTCAGGATCAGATTGGTGTCTCGCAGCCTGGAGGTTATGTTACTTACATCAGCAACGTAAGGGTTTTTACACGTGTCTTGCATTGCTACATGCTTTCCTTATTATGTAAAAAAAAAAATATTGCTGTTAGTGCATAAGACTGAAGAATCAAAATGATGCAAGAGTAATTAATAAATTTATAATACAGTAGGGCCCCGCTTTACGGCGTTTCGCCTTATGGCATTCCGCTAATACGGCAATGTCAAATTATGACCAAAATTTCCTATGCGGCAAGCGATCTTTCAAATACGGCGCGCCCCACCCGGTTTGTTTACATTCTTCGTGACCACATCTATTATGTCAGGAAACTTTCCAAAATTTCAAGTGTTTTAAAGTTCTGCGTATTTTATATGTACTCTGATAATTATACTTATGTGTACCTGTACCTAAATATACTTACACACTGTGCTGGTCTGCAGGTACACATTAAAATTGCTAAGTCTCTCTCTACTCGTGACGCCGATACTACATAATAATAATCACTCTTGGGCACATTAAATGTCTTATTTTACATTAATATAGGCATTTTCATTAATCCATCTATGATATTTTCCTCAAAATTATATATGAAACCCGTTACATAGCATATAAACATGATACATACACTCACAGAATAAAAATTGACGTAAATATGAAATTTGCTTGCAAAACGGCTATGTAGGTAGTGTCGGAAGAATTACGTTTTCTCTAGTCAAACTGGGGGCTAACAGTAGAAAAATATTCTTTTCGTATGCCTTCACTCTATATATAGCAATTCACGACCCTTGTGGGTTTAGTGCTTTTTATTATGATAATAATAATAATAATAATATCTTCATTCACTCTAAAAATGGTGTGTTGCTGTTTGTTTATTCTGTACTAACTTGTACAACTTGTACACAATGTAAGAGTATTTGTACTGTGAGGTAATTATTATAATAAAAAAAATATTGAGGTAAATGTTTTACAAACTCTTACAAACATACGTGAATGAACTAAAAGTAGACACATATTAATACGCATATTTATTTCGCCTGACCGAGTGATCGCCCACTACCTGTTCAGTTTGTATTCTTACATTGTCTGAACTCTGTATATCGTTCTCTCTCTCGTTTACTTTTTCGTTAACTAGTTGGCTCTCATTGACAATGGCTTCTAAGCTTAATTGTGATAAAAAGAGGAGTCGTAAGACTCTTGCTTTAAGTGCCAAGTTAGGGGATGATGGTGTGCCATTCTGATTTTATTCAATAAACACCCTGCCACTCACTTATCACACTTTTTCTTTCTTTCAACACACCGGCCGTATCCCACCGAGGCGGGGTGGCCCAAAAGGAAAAACGAAAGTTTCTCCTGTTACATTTAGTAATATATACAGGAGAAGAGGTTACTAGCCCCTTGCTCCCTGCATTTTAGTCGCCTCTTACAACACACATGGCTTACGGAGGAAGAATTCTGTTCCACTTCCCCATGGGGATAAGAGAAAATAAACAAGAATAAGAACTAGAGAGAAAATAGAAGAAAACCCAGAGGGATGTGTATATATATGTTTGTACACATATGTGTAGTGTGACCTAAGTGTAAGTAGAAGTAGCAAGATGTACCTGAAATCTTGCACGTTTATGAGACAGAAAAAAGGACACCAGCAATCCTACCATCATGTAAAACAATTACAGGCTTTCGTTTTACACTCACTTGGCAGGATGTTAGTACCTCCCTGGGCGGTTGCTGTCTACCAACCTACTACCTATGACCTCTCACACATTAATATTAATATTTTAAGGTAAGTAATAAGTGTACTCTCTGTGTATCTTACCTTTTATTGTGTTTTTAATGCCTATTTCTATTGCTAACTTAATGTAAGTTAGTGTAAACTTGTTGTCTGGCATTTACTGCATATTTTATATGTGCTCTGATAATAATACCACACAGGTAGGACCTGTGTGGTAGCTGGGTGGAAGGACAACATTATGTTTTCTCTGCTCAGTTATCAGAGAAAATGTGTATGAATCTGCGTTTGGCCCAGCCACTCCCCCACTCCACTTTTGTTTACAATTTTCGGCATGAATTATTCATTACTTCTTCCTTCGTTTATGATGACAATAAAAGGTAGATGTTAGAAACGATTAAATTCAGTGAACAAGGTATGTGGATGCTAATAATATGGCTCTGGGCCACAGTGTAGGTAGCCGGTAGGTGTAGCCCAGGGGCTACACCTACCGGCTACCTACAGGCTACCTACACTGACTTCCTACAAATAAATACTACTCACCTCTCTTCCTATATTAAGACTGCACATATTTTAAGGTAAATAGTGAGTGTATTGTATGTGTATTTTAACTCTCTGGGATGTTTTAAATATCGTATATTAAGTATGAGACAGGGAGCCAGGGCTACCTACACCTGACTTCCTACAAATAAGTACTACTCACTTCTCTCCCTACATTAAGATTACAAATACTTTAAGATAAGTAATGAATGTACTGTGAATTTATTTTACTTTGTGTGTTTTTAATGCCTAGTTCTATTACTAAGTTGATATAATTTAGTGCAAACTTGTTGTCTGGCATTTATATGCATTTATAAATGGAAAAAATGGCATTCTGCCTTCCGGCGATGTCTGCTTTCTGGCAACAGCCTGGAACCTAACCCGCCGTATAAGTGGGGCCCTACTGTACCTTTCTATGCAGATCCACGTGAAAGCCAAGTATTCATACACTGCGAAGATGCCTGATGAACTGACATTCCCCAAGCATGCCATCATCCAGAATGTGAACAAGGCAGAGAGGGACTGGTGGAAAGGTGATTATGGTGGGCTGAAACAACACTGGTTCCCTGCCATCTATGTGGAGGAAATTGAAGCAGAAAACATTGATGAAAGAGTGAGTCAAATTTTATGTTAACCTGCATAGAAACTGAGATATACTAGATAACCTTCACAGATGTGAAGCTTTGCATAAATAAAGACTGGTCAGACCAGTGGCTGGATGAGTGACCACAGGGACAGGATGCTGAGAGGAGATAAATGAGAACCTGGGAACACAGCTGGAGGTTAAAGGTACAGATGAACCATGGGATATCAAGAATTATTTCTTCAGTCTCAGGATAGTTAGGAAGTGGAATGAGTTTAGTGAGGAAATGGTGGAGGCAGGCTCTATGTATAGTATGATAGGTCCTGCAAGGTTAAAAGGGAGTAAATCTGGCAAAGGTAATTTCAGAGGTGAGGCCAAGAGCTAGCTAATTAGGAAGCAATGGAGTTTTGAAGGGGTGAGAGAAAGAAATGAACAAGAGGCAAAAAGATTACATAATGGGCTTGGTTATGACTGGGGGACCCAAAGTAATAGTTGTGGTGATATACAGTGGTGGGGGGAACAAGGAGGGAAGGGAGTGAAAATTGCATTTTATTAAATTGCAAGAAGGAATTTGATACTGTATCCCCACTTAAAGCAAGGGCAAAAACTTGAGGGGCAGGTAGGAATAACAGGGAGTGTACTTCAATAGATCAAAAAGTACCTTAGGGAAAGGAAGCAAAGAGTGGTTGTCTGGGAAGAGATTCCAGAATGAGGAAAAGTAACTAGTGGGGTTTTGCAGGGATCAATATTATTACCAGTACTGTTTGTGGCCTGTGTGAATGACATTCCAGGTGGGATTGAATCGCATGTATCATTATTTACTGATTTGAAGCTGAGGGGAATAAAAACAGATGACAGAGGAAAGACTCCAAATGAATCTGGACAAACTGGTTAGATAATAGCTGCATGAATTCAACTCAGAATAGATGAGTACAGATACATGTATACCTTTTAATACTGTACTCTTCCCTTTTCTGTTTTATTTAGAACAAAATTTTATCCAGTATTTTAGAATATAAGAATACACAGATAACCCACACATAGGATATAACTTATGATGATGTTTCGGTCTGACTTGGACCATTAACAGGTCATTGTGTGACCTGTTAATGGTCCAAGTTGGTCCAATTCGGAGCAAAACATTGTCAGGAATTTCATTCTCCTATGTGCGGGTTATTTGTATATTGTTCCAGTCAAGGTATTGTGTTTTATTGTTTATGTAAGACTAGCAGTCCATAATGTATTATTATTGGAGTAACTAACTAAGAGTGTGTATACACACATACAGGGTGGTGACAGCCAGGTGCTGGGCAGCCTTCAGAAGTGCCTGGATCTGCGAGGTGCAGAGGCTACCGTTGATCGCTTCCCTGGCAACAACCGCTGGGGCATCAAGTTTATCATAAGGTATGTTAGGCTTGACTCCCCTTCCTCTTTCCCCTCTCTGCCCTATGTACCCCTTCCCCCATCTTTTCCCCCCCTCATCTTTTTTCTCTTATGGTTTATCATGAACAATATTATTATATAATAAAAAAAAGTGCTAAACTGACAAGGGTCATACAGCATCATGAACAATAAATACAGTGGACCCTCGACTAACGATATTAATTGGTACCCGAGAACGATTATCATTAGTCGAGTTTTTTTAACATTAGTCGAGGCAACATGTTAGCGTTAACGTATCGTTTGTCGAATTTAACGTTAGTTGATGCCATCGTTGGTCAAGGGTCCACTGTAATTTTGTTTACAAAATGTACACAATTGTTGCAAAATTAGAGAAAATTTATTTCATAAATTTACAAAACTTGCTTGTGCAGAGCATTCTGGGTAGACTGAAACTAAAATTGCAGTACTTCTGTCCCCCTCTCCTATCTTCTCTTTCCCTTTTCTCTTCTTTTCCTTCCTCCTTATTTCTCTTTTCTCCTTCTCTTTTTTTTTCCCTTTTCCCTTGTCCTCTCTTCCAAGGGTTATACCAGAATTTCTATATGGGAGGGCAAGGAAATTCTTTTTAATGCAGCATTATTATTGTAATAATGTTGGTAGAATTACTGACAATATGTAAAGTAAAAGGACACAAGTGCAACTAATGTGACATTTTATTGTGGCAATGTTCCGCTCTCCAGGAACTTTGTCAAGCTTGTCGGCTTGACAAAGCTCCTGGAGAGCGAAACGTTGCCACAATAAAATGTCACATTACTTGCACTTGTGTCCTTTTACTTTACAGCATTATTATTATTACTATTTTTTTTATTTGTGGGGGCTGAGGGAATTCCTTTTGGCTGAAGCCCCCCTTCCCCCCCTTCCTTAGTGCTGTCCCTGTCATCTTCTCTCCTCATCATTCGTAATTCTCCTTTCCTCTCTTCTTCCACTCTCCTCTTCTCAAATTTCTTCCTTCTCTCCTGTCTTCTCGATTCTGCTTCTCTCCTCTTCTCTCTTCTTTTTTCTAATCTCTCTTCCTCACTCATTTCATTCCTCTTCTATTGTCTTGTCTCTCACTTCTTTTCTTCTCCCCCTCTCCTCTTACTCTGCCATTATTTTAGTATTAACTGTATCATATCTTTGAATCTTTCTTCTTCTTTCAACGTACCAGCCGTATCCCACCAAGGCAGGGTGGCCCAAAAGGAAAAACGAAGTTTCTCCTTTTAAATTTAGTAGTATATACAGGAGAAGGGGTTACTAGCCCCTTGCTCCCAGCATTTTAGTCGCCTCATCTTTGAATACTATTTCCAAATTATCATAAAGCTCTTCCTTTGTGGTAGCCTTCAACTTGTGATTGTGAGGAGTGTGTGTATGTGGTGTTGTATTGCAGACTGACGGCACCTACACTGCCTCAGGTCCTGGAGGTGGGCTGCACCTCAGAGCAGGAAGCCAAGGAGTGGAAGGAGAAGATCAACTCAACTGCATCTGTAGATGACGGGGTGAGCTTCTACTATCATCCAGTACAATACACTACAACTTTATTTCTTTTCTGCAGTATACAAAATGTAGTTTACCTGTAATAAAATATTGCTAAGCACAAAATAAAGCCACTAGCATGCAGTGCATTTCAAGCAAACTGTTGTGCTGATTAAACCTATGCTGCATGTCTCTTGGATAGAGGTGTCCTCATGAAAGTAATTTTAGTATAAGCTGACATGCATGGAAATGACAGTTGTTAATTGCACTTTAGTGGGAGAGAATATGTTCAGTTTTTAAAATTAATGTACTTTGACATATTGAAAGAAGTGTGCTTCTGAAAATATTGGTAATACATATTGATTACATAAAAAATGCTTAATAATTATTGGACCACAGTATTACAGTTAATATTAATTTCATGCCCAACATTTTGCTTCCAAATACAGTTACTGGAGAAACATTCTGACTTGTATTATTTCTGATAGACACAAACTAGACAACAGAGAGAAACGGAGCTTCGCATAAAGAAGGAACTCAGTGACTTAGTTGTTTACTTTCGATGTGTACCTTTCGATGCCGAGAAGTGCTTCACCTATGGAGGTTGCCACAACGAGATCTCCTCTTTTCCTGAGCACAAGATGGAGAGTCACATACAAAAGAACCCATGTGGACTGCTAAAGTTTCACAAGGTAGGTTGCCAGGGACCATGTGTAAACTATTGTGTTTGTCAGCTAAAGAAAATTCAAATTGTTTTTCAGATAATGGTACTGCCTGAATGAATTTTTTTTGACTAGAAGAGTACAGTATAATTATCTTAAATGTCAACTCATCTTCCCTGTAAGCTATTTAGGCTTGGTACTTGTTACTGTAGGAAGCAAGGGGCTAGTAATCCCATCTCCTGTATACATTACTAAAATTTAAAAGATAAAATTTCATTTTTGTTTTTGGGTCACCCTGCCTTGGTGGGATACAACTGATTTGTTGAAAGAAGAAGACATGGTACCTCACTTGGCTAGTTCAGCTCCAGTGTCTGGTGTGTGCCATAATGTACCTGGAACTTCTTCAGTTAGAAAGAAGTAATTATTATTGATTGGACAAACCTAGTTTTGAAAACTGTGGAGAACTATTGTTATAACAGAGCTTGTTTGAAGCAAGGTAATGCTTTCTGGCTAAAGTAACATCAGATTTTTAGAGTCTGGTTAGAGATGAAATTTACTCTAAAGGTATTCATTTTTTTTTTTTTAACACGCTGGCTGTTTCCTTCCGAGGCAGGGTGACCCAATAAAAGAAACACTTTCACCATCATTGCCAGAGGTGTGCAGATAGAACAGTTTAGATGTTACTCTAAACAGCAAATATCTCAAACTCCTCCTTTAAAGTGCAGACTTTGTACTTCCGACCTCCAGGACTCGAGTTCGGCTAACTGGTTTCCCTGAATTCCTTCACAAAATATTACCCTGCTCTCACACTAACAGCTTGTCAGATTCCAAAAACCATTTCTCTCCACTCCTGTCTAACACTCTCACATATGCCTGCTGTATGTCTTAAGCCCTCTTGTTTATTCCCTCCTTCCATCCATCCATTCCTAAGATGATCCTTACCCTGCTTTCCTTCCAAAGGTATTTGTATACATCAAATGATGTCCTCACTGTACATAAACAAGCAGTCAAAATCAAATTATGACATGGGTAATATTATGTTTTTTTTTATTAACACATCGGCCGATTCCCACCAAGGCAGGGTGGCCTGAAAAAGAAAAACTTTCATCATCATTCACTCCATCACTGTCTTGCCAGAGAGGTGCTTTACACTACAGTTATAAAACTGCAACATTAACACCCCTCCTTCAGAGTGTAGACACTGTACTTCCCATCCCCAGGACTCAAGTCCGGCCTGCCGGTTTCCCTGAATCCCTTCATAAATGTTACTTTGCTCACACTCCAACAGCACGTCAAGTATTAAAAACCATTTGTCTCCATTCACTCCTATCAAATACGCTCATGCACGCTTGCTGGAAGTCCAAGCCCCTCGCACACAAAACCTTTACCCCCTCCCTCCAACCCTTCCTAGGCCAACCCATACCCTGCCTTCCTTCCACTACAGATTTATACACTCTCGAGGTCATTCTGTTTTGTTCCATTCTCTCTACATGTCCAAACCACCTCACCAACCCCTCCTCAGCCTTCTGGATAATAGTTTTGGTAATCCCACACCTTCTCCTAATTTCCGAACTACGAATTCCCTGCATTATATTCACACCACACATTGCCCTCAGACATGACGTCTCCACTGCCTCCATCCTTCTCCTCGTTGCAACATTCATCACCCATGCTTCACACCCATATAAGAGTGTTAGTACAACTATACTCTCATACATTCCCCTTTTTGCTTCCACAGACAGTTCTTTGCCTCCACAGACTCCTAAGTGCACCACTCACCCTTTTTCCCTCATCAATTCTATGATTCACCTCATCCTTCATAGACCCATCCGCTGACACGTCCACTCCCAAATATCTGAATACATTCACCTCCTCCATACTCTCTCCCTCCAATCTGATATTCAATCTTTCATCACCTAATCTTTTTGTTATCCTCATAACCTTACTCTTTACTGTATTCACTTTTAATTTTCTTCTTTTACATTTTTTTTTTTATTTTTTTTTTTTTTTTTACCACACTGGCCGATTCCCACCTAGGCAGGGTGGCCCGAAAAAGAAAAACTTTCACCATCATTCACTCCATCACTGTCTTGCCAGAAGGGTGCTTTACACTACAGTTTTTAAACTGCAACATTAACACCCCTCCTTCAGAGTGCAGGCACTGTACTTCCCGTCTCCAGGAATCAAGTCCGGCCTGCCGGTTTCCCTGAACCCCTTCATAAATGTTACTTTGCTCACACTCCAACAGCACGTCAAGTATTAAAAACCATTTGTCTCCATTCACTCCTATCAGACACACTCACGCATGCCTGCTGGAAGTCCAAGCCCCTCGCACACAAAACCTCCTTTACCCCCCTCCCTCCAACCTTTCCTAGGCCGACCCCTACCCCGCCTTCTTTCCACTACAGACTGATACACTCTTGAAGTTATTCTGTTTCGCTCCATTCTCTCCACATGTCCGAATCACCTCAACAACCCTTCCTCAGCCCTCTGGACAACAGTTTTGGTAATGCCGCACCTCCTCCTAACTTCCAAACTACGAATTCTCTGCATTATATTCACACCACACATTGCTCTCAGACATGACATCTCCACTGCCTCCAGCCTTCTCCTCGCTGCAACATTCATCACCCATGCTTCACACCCATATAAGAGCATTGGTAAAACTATACTCTCATACATTCCCCTCTTTGCCTCCAAGGACAAAGTTCTTTGTCTCCACAGACTCCTAAGTGCACCACTCACCCTTTTCCCCTCATCAATTCTATGATTCACCTCATCTTTCAAAGACCCATCCACTGACACGTCTACTCCCAAATATCTGAATACATTCACCTCCTCCATACTCTCTCCCTCCAATCTGATATCCAATCTTTCATCACCTAATCTTTTTGTTATCCTCATAACCTTACTCTTTCCTGTATTCACTTTCAATTTTCTTCTTTTGCACACCCTACCAAATTCATCCACCAATCTCTGCAACTTCTCTTCAGAATCTCCCAAGAGCACAGTGTCATCAGCAAAGAGCAACTGTGACAACTCCCACTTTATGTGCGATTCTTTATCTTTTAACTCCACGCCTCTTGCCAAGACCCTCGCATTTACTTCTCTTACACCCCCATCTATAAATATATTAAACAACCACGGTGACATCACACATCCTTGTCTAAGGCCTACTTTTACTGGGAAATAATTTCCCTCTTCCCTACATACTCTAACTTGAGCCTCACTATCCTCGTAAAAACTCTTCACTGCTTTCAGTAACCTACCTCCTACACCATACACCTGCAACATCTGCCACATTGCCCCCCTATCCACCCTGTCATACGCCTTTTCCAAATCCATAAATGCCACAAAGACCTCTTTAGCCTTATCTAAATACTGTTCACTTATATGTTTCACTGTAAACACCTGGTCCACACACCCCCTACCTTTCCTAAAGCCTCCTTGTTCATCTGCTATCCTATTCTCTGTCTTACTCTTAATTCTTTCAATAATAACTCTAACATACACTTTGCCAGGTATACTCAACAGACTTATCCCACTATAATTTTTGCACTCTCTTTTATCCCCTTTGCCTTTATACAAAGGAACTATGTATGCTCTCTGCCAATCCCTAGGTACCTTACCCTCTTCCATACATTTATTAAATAATTGCACCAACCACTCCAAAACTACATCCCCACCTGCTTTTAACATTTCTATCTTTATCCCATCAATCCCGGCTGCCTTACCCCCTTTCATTTTACCTACTGCCTCACGAACTTCCCCCACACTCACAACTGGCTCTTCCTCACTCCTACAAGATGTTGTTCCTCCTTGCCCTATAGACGAAATCACAGCTTCCCTATCTTCATCAACATTAAACAATTCCTCAAAATATTCCCTCCATCTTCCCAATACCTCTAACTCTCCATTTAATAACTCTCCTCTCCTATTTTTAACTGACAAATCCATTTATTCTCTAGGCTTTCTTAACTTGTTAATCTCACTCCAAAACTTTTTCTTATTTTCAACAAAATTTGTTGATAACATCTCACCCACTCTCTCATTTGCTCTCTTTTTACACTGCTTCACCACTCTCTTAACCTCTCTCTTTTTCTCTATATACTCTTCCCTCCTTGCGTCACTTCTACTTTGTAAAAACTTCTCATAAGCTAACTTTTTCTCCCTTACTACTCTCTTCACATCATCATTCCACCAATCGCTCCTCTTCCCTCCCGCACCCACTTTCCTGTAACCACAAACTTCTGCTGAACACTCTAACACTACATTTTTAAACCTACCCCATACCTCCTCGACCCCATTGCCTATGCTCTCATTAGCCCATCTATCCTCCAATAGCTGTTTATATCTTATCCTAACTGCCTCCTCTTTTAGTTTATAAACCTTCACCTCTCTCTTCCCTGATGCTTCTATTCTCCTTGTATCCCATCTACCTTTTACTCTCAGTGTAGCTACAACTAGAAAGTTATCTGATATATCTGTGGCCCCTCTATAAACATGTACATCCTGAAGTCTACTCAACAGTCTTTTATCTACCAATACATAATCCAACAAACTACTGTCATTTCGCCCTACATCATATCTTGTATACTTATTTATCCTCTTTTTCTTAAAATATGTATTACCTATAACTAAACCCCTTTCTATACAAAGTTCAATCAAAGGGCTCCCATTATCATTTACACCTGGCACCCCAAACTTACCTACCACACCCTCTCTAAAAGTTTCTCCTACTTTAGCATTCAGATCCCCTACCACAATTACTCTCTCACTTGGTTCAAAAGCTCCTATACATTCACTTAACATCTCCCAAAATCTCTCTCTCTCCTCTGCATTCCTCTCTTCTCCAGGTGCATACACGCTTATTATGACCCACTTCTCGCATCCAACCTTTACTTTAATCCACATAATTCTTGAATTTACACATTCATATTCTCTTTTCTCCTTCCATAACTGATCATTCAACATTACTGCTACCCCTTCCTTTGCTATAACTCTCTCAGATACTCCAGATTTAATCCCATTTATTTCCCCCCACCAAAACTCCCCTACCCCCTTCAGCTTTGTTTCGCTTAGGGCCAGGACATCCAACTTCTTTTCATTCATAACATCAGCAATCATCTGTTTCTTGTCATCCGCACTACATCCACGCACATTTAAGCATCCCAGTTTTATAAAGTTTTTCTTCTTCTCTTTTTTAGTAAATGTCTATAGGAGAAGGGGTTACTAGCCCATTGCTCCCGGCATTTTAGTCGCCTCATACGACACGCATGGCTTACGGAGGAAAGATTCTTTTCCACTTCCCCATGGACAATAGAAGAAATAAAGAGGAACAAGAGCTATTTAGAAAAAGGAGAAAAACCTAGATGTATGTATATATATATGCATGTATGTGTCTGTGAATTGTGACCAAAGTGTAAGTAGGAGTAGCAAGATATCCCTGTTATCTAGCGTGTTTATGAGACAGAAAAAGAAACCAGCAATCCTACCATCATGCAAAACAGTTACAGGTTTCTGTTTCACAGTCATCTGGCAGTCATCTTTTACATACCCTGCCAAATTCATCCACCAACCTCTGCAACTTCTCTTCAGAATCTCCCAAAAGCACCGTGTCATCAGCAAAGAGCAACTGTGACAACTCCCACTTTGTGTTTGATTCTTTATCTTTTAACTCCACACCTCTTGCCAAGATCCTGTCATTCACTTCTCCTACAACCCCATCTATAAATATATTGAACAACCATGGTGACATCACACTTCCTTGTCTAAGGCCTACTTTTACTGGGAAATAATCTCCTTCTCTCCTACATACTCTAACCTGAGCCTCACTATCCTTGTAAAAACTCTTCACTGCTTTCAGTAACCTACCTCCTATACCATACACCTGCAACATCTGCCACATTGCCCCCCTATCCACCCTGTCATATGCTAGATTTTGCATCAAGAGGGCTGCCTTGATACTGTGATCTTATTGCATAATAATACTTTATCTACTAGGTTGGGTTCAGCAGAGTTTACCCGAGGTCGACACGCGTCGACTCCTCCAACTACAATCCCGTACCAATGTGGAACCATGGATGTCAGATGGTGTCTCTCAACTACCAAACAGGAGGTAAATTTTGTTCTTTGGCACTGACACAGTTTCTCATTTCTTAGTTTTGTATGCCAGTTTCTGTACTGATTTAGGCATGAACAGTTGAAATTTGTGCTAATGCTGCACTGATATGCATGTATTTTGAACTTCCTTGTGGTATGTTACAGTGGCTGGCAGTATCTGCTCTGGTACACTTGGCAATATACTGTGTTAATAATTAGTACCAGCTTGCAGTACTCTTACTATGTCAGTGTGGCCAACATGATTACCATGATACTGTGGATGATGTGCTGAGTAATTTAACCAAAAATGTATGCAAAAACACCTATTTTTGAAAATATCTTGTCTAAATAAAACTTGAGAAGAATTTTTCACTGATAAATTCTATTATTTTTTTTTATTTACAGACAAGGCAATGCAGTTGAATGAAGGGTTGTTTCTACAGAATGGGCGGTGTGGTTATGTCTTGCGCCCAGAGTGCCAACATGATCCTAACTATGACCCGTCAAACTTGGAGACGCTCCCCACCACCCACCCCATAAGTCTTTCAGTTAAAGTTAGTCAATATCATTTATGAAGAATAAAAAGGTCACAATACCATGGCTGAAACAATACACAAATAACCCGCACTTAGGAGACAAACTCGTGATGACATTTTGGCTCAACTAGACCATTAACAAGTAAAACAGAGAAGGAAGAAGAGAAAGGGGTAGAATATATGCAACAATGGAGGCAGGGGCAGGGAGTGGTAAAACTGGAAGAGGTAGTAGTAGTAGTGGTAGAGGTAGAAATAAGGCGGTGGTGGTGATTGTAGTAGTAGTAGTAGCTGTATCAGTTTTATTCCTTACATGCAGCAGGTCATAATTATGCCAAACATTTCAAGCAATGATTATTATTAAGGCTTTCAGATAATTTCTTGTAGTATCATTGCTGTCATATCAATTTTTTTTGTCTGTCACTTTTGACAATATTTGCTCATTGCTGTACATGAAGTGTCTTATAGGCTTCTCTATGACTTTCATTGTAGATTTTTGGCTGTCGTCACCTGAGTAAGCCTGGGAGGGGCTGCATTTCTCCACTGGTTGAAGTAGAGCTTATTGGCTGCGAGTATGACAGTGGCCAGAAATACACCACCAAAGCTGTTCGTAAGTTTTGATCTATTTTTTCTTCTGTATGACAACTTGTGTTGAGCAGAACTTACGTGGAAGTCCACTCTATTGTCGCACCAAAAATTTTTTTTAATTGGTTTAATTCACTGGTTATATTCTGGTCATCATACAGTACAGTAGTGTTCATATTAATTGGGACAGTGATGAAATAAGACATTTATTTGGAAAATTAATGTTTATTTGAAAAATACACAGCAATAATATGAAAGATAATTGATTTAATAAGAGATATGACTACCCTTTGCTTTTATAAGCATTGCTACATGCTTTGGCATAGAATTGACCAAGGTTGAATGCATTTTAGGAAGTTCTTTGTCATGGTACCAGGTCCTGATAACAGTAGCAATTACCTTCTCCACAGTTGAACAGTCCTGCATTTGGTTATTACCCATAGATTCTTAATTAGATTGAGGTCAAGAGAGTTTCCAGGCCAATTTAGAATGCTTAGCCCACTTTCTTCAAAGAATATCAGCATTTCTCTGGAAGTGTGGCAGTGATCCTGCTGGAAAATACCTTCACCATCAGGAAAGTCTTTATCCAGTGGGAAACAAATAAGTTGCCAGGAGTGGCTTGTATTTCTCACTGTTCATTGTTCCCTGAACAATCAAGCCATCCAGGGCCTTTAGGAGTAAAACTACCCCAACACATCTTAGGTGGGTGTTTTGGCACTTGTTGAATGTGTCCATTCCGAAGAGGTTCGCCTTTGCTCCATCCCTCTACCACTGATTTGTATCCATGTACTTCAAAATGTGCCATGTCTGATCGAGTGCCCACCGCAGCCATTTTTTCTTCATAGCAGCAGTCAGCAATTGTTTCTTTACTGGTTTTCTGGCAGTTCTGCCAACTTCAAGGAGCCTTTGTCGAACAGTTGAAGAATCAATATTTACACCAGGTGAAGTCAAATCTCTCTGTAAATCTTTGCTGGTTTTCTTGGGATCCTTAACACTATTTCTTATAACTTTGTCATTGTGAGGTGTTGTCTTGCATTTTCTTCCTCATCTTCCTCAGTGCAGCACTTCACAATCACCAGTATCGTCAGCTCTCTTCAGAATCCGACCAACAGTTGACTCTGCTAAGCTCAGATTTTCAGTGGTCTGTCTGATACTCAAATCAGCATGTTTTCTAAGAGCTACAATACTTGCACGCTTCCTAGTTATAACATCCATTGTGAATTTCAGCATAATCATGAATTGAAGGAGAGAATTTGGTGAAACCACGTTCACTCATGGAGCACGCTTGCAGGAATAGCCTTACAGAACAACAGCTGTTGTAGCACTGATGAGAGTCACAGGGTAACACCACAGCTGGATGGTTGCCAGAAGTTGGTAGCAAACTCTTCTGAAAAGAAAAGAACTCGAACTACATGAAGTAAGCCAAAGACGAAGACATATGAGATAATCACAAAGTTTACAAAGAAATAACAAAGTTTACTCCTGTCACAATTAATATGCACACTATAAGATTGTTAAGGGCATCGAGACATGGTTGGAAGAGACTTGAGTCATGGAAGACTTTGAAACTGTTCTGCTTCCTACTATTGGTGTGTCCCCTTTCCTCTGGCTCTGCTGTGTAGATGACATCTTTGCTCTTTGCCTCCATGACTCTAGTCTCTTCCAACCATTTCTTGAGGTCTATATCAGCTTGATTGTGCCTTTATAACAAATTTGTTCTTTACAGATGATAATGGTCTAAACCCTGTGTGGTGCAACAATTTGATATTCCATGTCTACAACCCAGAATGTTGCCTGATACGTTTTGTTGTATATGACGAAGATGTGTTTAGAGAACCTAACCAGATTGGCCAAGCAACTTATCCGGTAAGAGAAGTCTGTAAAAAGCTAAATACTAATGTAATTTTTTCATATTTTAACTGTTACACATGTAGTTTGCAAGGTCTTTCAGAGTATTATTTATGACTGAAATCATTGTAATAAGAACTTCAGTTATTAAAAAAAGTAATCTGTGTTGCTGGCATGATAAATAAATGATAAATACTGTAAATGGTTAGTCAAATTCTTATGTGTAATGTCAGTTTATGTAACAGGAAGTTAAATAACATGGATGAGAAACAAGGCAGCAACCTGTCAACTGTAGATATAG
This sequence comes from Cherax quadricarinatus, assembly GCF_038502225.1. Lineage (NCBI taxonomy): Eukaryota > Metazoa > Arthropoda > Malacostraca > Decapoda > Parastacidae > Cherax > Cherax quadricarinatus. The sequence goes on from NC_091357.1 coordinate 22,114,774, forward strand.
TACTGCGTTTACCAAGTAAGAGGAAGAAGCTCCTAATATATCCATTAGGAAGAGAGCAAGCAATGTCTGCTTAGGGAGGAAAAAAGATAACTATAGACAGGAACAACTAAATTGCTAATAAGTCAGTTATATGATTATCTAAGGCAGTATTTAAGAATGACAAAAATCATTTTACTGATATTGTATAAATACAATAATCACAATTTAGGTCTTAATTATTCAAATAAATGTTACCTTGATTCTCTAAGATGTCATATTATATTAATACCTGGGTCTTGATGCTGGGAAAGGGCTTTTTTACCAATATATCTGACTATCTCTTATTCTGCAAGAGCTGTATGACTGGTTTAGTGCTTTCCCACCCTGATGTTGATGTTGATTATAATAGTAATAATATTAGAAGATGCCATCATCCAGTTATGAATGTTTAAGATACTAGATATTGTACTACTTTAGTCCCATTTAACCCGTAAACGGTCCAAGCAGATCTACGTTCATGTGTAGTGCTACAAAAGTAGATCTACGTTTTTTTGCATATTTTCAAATATAACAAAAAAATAAAAGTAGATCAAAGTATTTTAACACATTTTCAAATGTAAAAAACAAAAAGATCTACTTTTTTATATACTTTCAAATGTTGAAAATACGTATATATACGTTTGGACCGTTTACGGGTTAAGGGTTGTTACAGCATTTAGCTGAATCTAAGTAGTGGTGGTAGATAAACACACTGTTGTCAGAACGTTCACTTTTGGGCTATACGTACTTTTGATATACTTTTAAAGGGTTTTGAGGGTTTTCTAACTCCCAGAGCCCAGCCCTAGGCCAGGCTTGTCTGGGTCAAATAATAAATTAAGTCTAATATATAAATACAGTCTCCATGGGGAAGTGGAGAAGAATCCTTCCTCTCTGTAGCCATGCGTGTCATAAGAGGCAAGTAAAATGCCGGGAACAACAGGCTAGTAATTCCTTTTTTACTTGTTTTTCTAGTCACCCTGCCTCAGTGGGAGATGGCTGTGTTAAAAACAATATGGTACTTAAAATATGACAGCTGTTGACTGAGCAAGGCTGAATGTATCTTCCTTTTCATGTTTCTGCATCTTGGTGAGAAATGGTTGATGTGGTAAAAAGATTTAATGATTAATAACTTTAAATGTAAATAATGGTTTTTCAACCTATTAACTGAGGAAACTGCAAATGCTGTCACCATTAATTACAATACAGTCTTGAGTGTAGAAAGGAGCTGGTATGTAGGAATGCATAATGAATGTTTATATATATATTTTGAAGGATCAGTTATGGAAGGAGAAAAGAGAATATGAATGTGTAAATTCAAGAATTGTGTGGATTAAAGTAAAGGTTGGATGCGAGAAGTGGGTCATAATAAGCGTGTATGCACCTGGAGAAGAGAGGAATGTAGAGGAGAGAGAGAGAGAGATTTTGGGAGACGTTAAGTGAATGTATAGGAACCTTTGAACCAAGTGAGAGAGTAATTGTGGTAGGGGACCTGAATGCTTAAGTAGGAGAAACTTTTAGAGAGGGTGTGGTAGGTAAGTTTGGGGTGCCAGGTGTAAATGATAATGGGAGCCCTTTGATTGAACTTTGTATAGAAAGGGGTTTAGTTATAGGTAATGCATATTTTAAGAAAAAGAGGATAAATAAGTATACAAGGTATGATGTAGGGCAAAATGACAGTAGTTTGTTGGATTATGTATTGGTAGATAAAAGACTGTTGAGTAGACTTCAGGATGTACATGTTTATAGAGGGGCCACAGATATATCAGATCACTTTCTAGTTGTAGCTACACTGAGAGTAAAAGGTAGATGGGATACAAGGAGAACAGAAGCATCAGGGAAGAGAGAGGTGAAGGTTTATAAACTAAAAGAGGAGACAGTTAGGGTAAGATATAAACAGCTATTGGAGGATAGATGAGCTAATGAGAGCATAGGCAATGGGGTCGAAGAGGTATGGGGTAGGTTTAAATATGTAGTGTTAGTGTTCAGCAGAAGTTTGTGGTTACAGGAAAGTAGGTGCGGGAGGGAAGAGGAGCGATTGGTGGAATGATGATGTAAAGAGAGTAGTAAGGGAGAAAAAGTTAGCATATGAGAAGTTTTTACAAAGTAGAAGTGATGCAAGGAGGGAAGAGTATATGGAGAAAAAGAGAGAGGTTAAGAGAGTGGTGAAGCAATATAAAAAGAGAGCAAATGAGAGAGTGGGTGAGATGTTATCAACAAATTTTGTTGAAAATAAGAAAAAGTTTTGGAGTGAGATTAACAAGTTAAGGAAGCCTAGAGAACAAATGGATTTGCCAGTTAAAAATAGGAGAGGAGAGTTATTAAATGGAGAGTTAGAGGTATTGGGAAGATGGAGGGAATATTTTGAGGAATTGTTAAATGTTGATGAAGATAGGGAAGCTGTGATTTCATGTATAGGGCAAGGAGGAATAACATCTTGTAGGAGTGAGGAAGAGCCAGTTGTGAGTGTGGGGGAAGTTCGTGAGGCAGTAGGTAAAATGAAAGGGGGTAAGGCAGCCGGGATTGATGGGATAAAGATAGAAATGTTAAAAGCAGGTGGGGATATAGTTTTGGAGTGGTTGGTGCAATTATTTAATAAATGTATGGAAGAAGGTAAGGTACCTAGGGATTGGCAGAGAGCATGCATAGTTCCTTTGTATAAAGGCAAAGGGGACAAAAGAGAGTGCAAAAATTATAGGGGGATAAGTCTGTTGAGTATACCTGGTAAAGTGTATGGTAGAGTTATTATTGAAAGAATTAAGAGTAAGACGGAGAATAGGATAGCAGATGAACAAGGAGGCTTTAGGAAAGGTAGGGGGTGTGTGGACCAGGTGTTTACAGTGAAACATATAAGTGAACAGTATTTAGATAAGGCTAAAGAGGTCTTTGTGGCATTTATGGATTTGGAAAAGGCGTATGACAGGGTGGATAGGGGGGCAATGTGGCAGATGTTGCAGGTGTATGGTGTAGGAGGTAGGTTACTGAAAGCAGTAAAGAGTTTTTACGAGGATAGTGAGGCTCAAGTTAGAGTATGTAGGAAAGAGGGAAATTATTTCCCAGTAAAAGTAGGCCTTAGACAAGGATGTGTGATGTCACCGTGGTTGTTTAATATATTTATAGATGGGGTTGTAAGAGAAGTAAATGCGAGGGTCTTGGCAAGAGGCGTGGAGTTAAAAGATAAAGAATCACACACAAAGTGGGAGTTGTCACAGTTGCTCTTTGCTGATGACACTGTGCTCTTGGGAGATTCTGAAGAGAAGTTGCAGAGATTGGTGGATGAATTTGGTAGGGTATGCAAAAGAAGAAAATTAAAAGTGAATACAGGAAAGAGTAAGGTTATGAGGATAACAAAAATATTAAGTGATGAAAGATTGGATATCAGATTGGAGGGAGAGAGTATGGAGGAGGTGAATGTATTCAGATATTTGGGAGTGGACGTGTCAGCGGATGGGTCTATGAAAGATGAGGTGAATCATAGAATTGATGAGGGGAAAAGGGTGAGTGGTGCACTTAGGAGTCTGTGGAGACAAAGAACTTTGTCCTTGGAGACAAAGAGGGGAATGTATGAGAGTATAGTTTTACCAACGCTCTTATATGGGTGTGAAGCATGGGTGATGAATGTTGCAGCGAGGAGAAGGCTGGAGGCAGTGGAGATGTCATGTCTGAGGGCAATGTGTGGTGTGAATATAATGCAGAGAATTCGTAGTTTGGAAGTTAGGAGGAGGTGCGGGATTACCAAAACTGTTGTCTAGAGGGCTGAGGAAGGGTTGTTGAGGTGGTTCAGACATGTAGAGAGAATGGAGCGAAACAGAATGACTTCAAGAGTGTATCAGTCTGTAGTGGAAGGAAGGCGGGGTAGGGGTCGGCCTGGGAAAGGTTGGAGGGGGTAAAGGAGGTTTTGTGTGTGAGGGGCTTGGACTTCCAGCAGGCATGAGTGAGCGTGTTTGATAGGAGTGAATTGAGACAAATGGTTTTTAATACTGACGTGCTGTTGGAGTGTGAGCAAAGTAACATTTATGAAGGGGTTCAGGGAAACCGGCAGGCCAGACTTGAGTCCTGGAGATGGGAAGTACAGTGCCTGCACTCTGAAGGAGGGGTGTTAATGTTGCAGTTTAAAAACTGTAGTGTAAAGCACCCTTCTGGCAAGACAGTGATGGAGTGAATGATGGTGAAAGTTTTTCTTTTTCGGGCCACCCTGCCTTGGTGGGAATCGGCCAGTGTGATAATAATAATAAAAAAAAAAAAAAGCCTAATGGGTAATGATAAAATTTAATCTAGTATTTCTTAAAGAGTAAGAGACAGGCATTAGGAATAGTAAAAATAAGGAGGATAAGTGAATTAAAATTTTATGAACTGATTTACAGCACTGTAGTATAAGGCAGAATTAATAAAATGGGTTAGATGAAAATTTGATTAGATGTGACTAGAACATAGTTGGAGCATATAACATGTGCTCAAGTAGAGAGTCATATTTGTTAATGTATAATGAAGTAAGCAACACCATTCTTGAGGGAGACAAATGTAGGAACAGATGACAATGACTGCTATGACTATGACTATTACAGCTGTTGTAGGGGGAGAGAAAGAACGAACTGAGAGACGTTGACACAGAGTGTACTTTGCATTTGTGCTTCAATATCACTTGACAAATAAACTCAGTTGGACCCATCACAACAAAAACGTTTTGGAGTCAAGAGGTGGCAATAATCAAGAGATGCAATAATCAGGTATGAGTAAATAGGTAATTGGTTTCAAAGCCGTATAGCTATTAAAAACTTTGAGAATTACCATAAATATTTTTTTATCATAAAGTTGCGTTACTTGTCTTCATGCAGGTAACATGTATACGAGATGGTTACCGCAGTGTGCCACTGAAGAATGCATATTCTGAGGAGATTGAATTGGCATCCTTACTTATTCACCTCAAGAAAAACAGTGATGTAAGTATAGTATCTGATTAAAATATTCATGTGCATTATACATTTGATTATTACTGAAAAAAATTATAATGGATAAACCCCCAAAAATAAAGTAGGAACCTGCTTGAAGACTTGTGTGTACAGTATTTAACTACATTCATTCCTCCAAAAAATTATGGTGAAATATTGATTACCAGTAAATATAATTATAGTTTTCCTTCACTATTATCATTTATTGCCTATCAATGAGGTACTGGATCAGTAGCATTTGTGGTTGAGAACTTTTATGCTGCGACTTCTTTAAACACACTTGTCAAAAGTTGAATTAATCTTGAAGACTACTGAGCTTGTAACTTCCCATTGTCTTGTGCTCTCCAATTTAGTAGTGAAAAAACTGACGTTTCACACTACGTTAATTAATATTAGTTTCATGAAAAGCCCATGTAATTTCTCATTTATGCAAGCCACATGGGGGTGGAAATCTTTAGCTCTAGATATTTTACACCTTCGTGCGTCGTCAGGAGCTATGCAGTGTTGCTAGACTAGCAACAAATAGGAAAAATCCTCTCTGAGGCAAGGCAGAAACTTATCAGCTGCAGCCCAGGCAGAGAGTGCCTAGAAAGACAGGCAGTTAGTGATGATCAATGTTTTCTTCTTTGGGCCACCTTGATGTGATGTTAAAAGGCACTGTGCGTGAGCCAGACGAATATACCAGGTACTGCTAGTTATGAAGTATGTACTTATGGCAGTACTGTAGCAATATTAGAAAAAAATACAAAAATTGTTTCCAAAAAGTACAAAGTTGTTACAATTTTTTTTATTTTATGATATAGAGTAACAGCATAAAAACTGAAAGAAATTAATTTTATTTTTTTGATTGGGTCCATATATTTATTAATTTTAATGATTACAGGATGATTATCAGACACTGTTGAGACTCAGAGCACAAATCTTAGAAATGCTGGATGCATCAAAACGCAAGCAAGATGAAGAAAAAGTCACAATTCTAGAGAGAAAATTAAGCACACTAGATATTGATATTCAAAGATACAAGGCAAATTAATAACAAAGAAAGTCTGATGTTGAAATTCTGAAGCCGAGCATCACTACCTCATCTCTCACTTGTAAGTCACTTTAAAGTATTAAATCTAAATTTAATACTCAAATTCAAAGAAACATTTGATTTGGTATTTTTATAAGCAGCTTCGTATCCCGACTTATAATGGTTAGGAAACTGAGCATTTGATACTGCCTTGATTCATAACTGTTCAAGTATCTGGCTGACTCAGTAACTCTTATTTGTGAGCATTTTTTCCTGCATATCCTTCTTTTGTACTGCCTAGCCAATGTGTGGGGATGCCAGCCTGGCACTGCCGTTCTGATACCCTTGTTTACTTGCTGATGTTCAAGGTTGAAAGAATGCATGTTGGCTTATTTCTCCCAATCACTGACATTCTGCAGGGCCAGAGTATATTTTGCCTTGCTTAGTTCTGAAAATATACCACAGTTGTATATTGAACACGAATGTCTTAAAATTTGCAGTGGCAGCCTTAATCTCCTAATTGTCAATTTTGAAACTTCCTTACTCTTAAACCCTATTCACAGGCTTCAGAATCCAAAAATTCCTCTAGCTTCAGGGTCATCCTAGAAACCTAAACTCAGAGCTTTGCCCCTGAACTTTGCTTCTGGCTCGAGCTTGAGGATCGAGCCTCTGTCACTCCTTGCATTAATGACTTGTACAGGTTTTTGCACTTCATGAAATGCAGCCCCAAGTTTGAGCTACTCTTAACCATGAAATGCAGCCCCAAGTTTGAGCTACTCTTAACCCTTAAACTGTCCAAACGTAGATCTACGTCCATGTGCAGGGGGCTCCGAACATAGATGTATTTTTTTTTACATGCTTTCAAATGGGGAAAATCAAGGTCGGAGCACTACACACGTGAACGTAGATCTACATTTGGACAGTTCAAGAGTTAAGATGCCTAGCTTTTAATATTTTAACCCTCCCTCTCCCACTTTTTGATTCTGTAGACAAGTGTCAGTCCTTAATAAGAAGGGGTAGGTCAACAAAAGTATAACTTTCAAATTAAAGGTCAGTATTGTCAGAGCAGTAACTTAATTAGTTTTTATTATTTTTACATTTAGGACATGCTCTGGATTAATTTTTATGGAAATATTTGTATGTTTCCCTCTTTATAAGCCTAATATATAGGCTGGCAAATTGATATTATTATTCTCTCTTCAGGAACAGAGAAGCAGCAGTGACAATGATGGTTGTAACCTGCTTAACAGTGTCATTAGTGAGTTTTAACTGCCATATATTGTCAGGGAGGCGAGCCTCAGGTAAGCCACTGCTGCTGACATTAGTAAACTCTGTAAACTATGGCAGTGCTCACCACTCTCACGTGGGTCGCCTTTAAAGAATTAACGTTACCAACTGCTAACAGTATAAACAGTGAACAGAGTACAGATGTCTGTTCACCTATAATACTGTGAATGCTCTCCCCACCTTACATTCTCTCCCTCTGCTGCACAGAGGTGGCATTGCTAACAATTGTAAATTCTTGTCCATCCTAAGAATGCTGTCCCACCCTGTAGTACTGTAAGAAGTCTCCTTGTCGCATTCTTTTCCTCTACAGTCCAGTTGATGTCTCTTGGCATCATCATCATTAGAGGTCAAGTCTCTTCCATCCATTTGCCACAGAGCCTAGCCAAACTGTATTTGTAGTTATCTACTCCATCCAGCCCAGATGTGCTTAATGTTCATTATATAACATGTGAATAGCTGGTTTTATGTTGCCAGTATGGAGTCCATATTTTCAAGAAATTTGCCCAAAGTCTGGGATTGGATTGGATAGATTAAATTTTAAAAGCACTGTGATCCATCAGTGATCCAGTACTTTGACCATTAAAAGAATAAATACTGGTACAATTTTAATTTTTTAAATAAAAATTATAAGTAAAATTGAATAAATTAGCTCATTAAAAGAATCATTAGATTAGTTACATAAAAATCATTGTCTAACATTTCTCGGATATCCTTTCAACTACCAGGGCAATTAAAAAAATCCTATAATTATAAAAAATTCCTCAATCTTGAACATAATGTTAGTGTTTTGCAGCTGCTGGCACAGTACAGGTTGCATAGAAAAGGTACACAACACACTTCTAATCAATAACAGTGAGCTAGCAGTGTGTGCTCTAGCCTCAGTCAACAAAAATTTGTTTTGTGATTCTTGTTAGAGGACCATATGCAGTCTTTCATCCTTAATACTTTACAGTATTTAGGATTAAAGAAGTCCTACAGGGCATGCCATTTTCTCTTTGCATATTTCTGAATGTTGCCCATTAAATTACCAGTGCAATAGTCTGCTAAACAGGAGACCTGATATGGCATTCCTAGGCCATCAGACTCGTTACCTAAATGCATACATGCCAAAAAAAACAAAAAGGTTATACAGTACATTCTTTTGCTTAGAATGAACACAAGTCATATATTCTTGAATATTTTTTCTAAAGCTACACAAAAGCAAAGTGTACTAATGCCTTCAGTGCACTTTGTGAATCAAACTACAATTGTAAATTTTCTGTGAGGAATTTAAATAATCACTGTAAGTGCCACCAGGATGGCATGCAGTTCAGCAATAAAAGGTGTAGGATTTCACTGGTAGATTTGCACAGTGAGAATCCCCTGCAGTAATACAGCAAAATCTGTGCCATTCTAACACTGAGTCATCTGCCAAAAAACTTAATCTGTGATGCATTATACTAATTATCCTCTTGCTAACAACATCTAGTCTCTAAAATCACCCAGAGAGAAAGGGGTAGGAAACCAATCTCGTATGTTCCTTCCAGCCCACATACAGTTAAGCAATAGTAGCCATGCTTCATATACAGAACAGCTTGGATACCTTGTTAAATAACTTCATGCCCTGTCACAAAAATTCTTGTTAGTAGATTTACATGGAGTGTATCTGATACTGAACATGTACTATACCGTAATCAAAGTTCTTCACGGAAGAGAGCCAGATCACCAGCGTCCACACAAAACTTGCTGGAGATTCTGAATGCCTCCCTGCACTTCTGGATGCTCAGAAATGACCTGCCAGTCATAATAAAGTCTACACCTACACCATAAAGCTTTTAATCTGAACATGGTCCTGCAGTCAGCTTTTTGATAGTAAGATTCCACTTTTAAGTTGTTCAATTAGTGTTGTATCCATTTTGAATTTTAAGGAGATAACTTCCTCAAGACTTTAGTCTTCTTCCAAAAATTTCATTTAATAACTATTAAGAAATAATCATACTTTATATTATTATTATAATCAAAACTAAGTGCTAAACCTACAAGGGTCATACAGCCCTTCATCATACTTTATAACACATGGAAACTTGGGTTTCTTCCTCGATCTATTACAGTGCTCAATCATGGCATTCTGATCTGAAAATTTGTAACCTATCATTTCAGCTGATTTTTTATCTACAGCCACCTGCGGACAGCTTCACACTACCTCAGGGAAAGATGCCATCATAAATAGCAAGATTATCCACATAAATATATAATTCCAAAATAACAGCCACAATTATTTATGGCATCCATGGAACAGTTGATATTGGAAATACAGTAAACCCTCAGTATTATGAACCACTATGCACCAGATTTTAGATAAAATGGACCAAAAATCTGGCCAGACAAAGGCTTGGCGAGTGTCTGGTAGAATTATCAATGCAATGGACCAAATTTGCTGCATCACATATGCCCAGTAGTAATACTGCTGAACTTGATCTGGTCTGCTTTATCACAAGTTTGTTTGGTATGAGCTGCTTCCAAGACCTGTCAGTTCTTTTTGTTCTGAGCAAGAATGGCCACTGGTTCAGCCTGCATCAGTTTATTATTGTCTGCTCATGCTCACATACTATCATTTGGTCTCCAATTTTACCTTGATTTGCAGTGTTTATCATTACCAGTACAGTGCTATTAACAAATGCCTTTTAAAGCAAGGGATGGTGCCAAGAAGCATATGACTGAATGTTAAAGCAGAAGCTTTAATGAAGAAGGTAGGGTCAGGCATCTCAGTGACATGGGAAGTTTGTTGTAGCAAAGCAAATGGTGTCTGGTACTGTATATAGAGTATGTTCAAATATGCTGCAGGTGTTTTAATGTTTGTGCTGTTCAGCTTCCCTGTTCTGCAAAAACCCAACAAGGTACATGGGTATAGAATTTGGGGCAAGGAATGGGTGGCTTTGGCACTACAGTAATCGCTAATGCTTGATTAACCTAAAAACTGATGACAAGGCTGATAGTGCACCTACAGACAAAGTTGAGCCAGTCATGCTAATGTTAAATGATAGGGCCCTCCTTCACTATCTCAACTGTATGATACATGAGAGACTGGTCTGTTTTGGTGATTGCAGCCTTTCAACACTCATTTGAGCAAGAACACCTGGCCATAAGCTTATTGTGCTGCACTATTGCTGATAATATGCACCGCTTGAAACTGATGGCAATGTGCTTTATAGGATTGTTTGAAAATATTGCCCCTCAGTTATTTCAAGGGTAAGAAAGACTGGTTTGACAGGGATGTATTTGCTGATGTATTTTCCACTTTTTAATGTATAACACAAGCACCAGCTGGAGGTCCTTAAATTTGAGTCTGGTAAAGTCAGTCGAGACACTCTTGCTTGATAATACATCTGTTCATTCAAGGGCTGGAAGAATTAAATCAGTAGTAATGGTAAAATTAAGGGTATTTTTCTTCCCTCTAATATCACCTCCCTTATGCAACCTGTGGATCAGGGAATTATTGCAGTCTTCAAGAGGCTCTTCTAGTCCAGATACTCAAGATGAATTTTTTTTTTTTTTCAACAAGTCGGCCGTCTCCCACTGAGGCAGGGTGACCCAAAGAGAAAGAAAATCCCCAAAAAGAAAATACTTTCATCATCATCATTCAACACTTTCACCTCGCTCGCACATAATCACTGTTTTTGCAGAGGTGCCCAGAATACAACAGCTTAGAAGTATATACGTATAAAAATACACAATATATATTAGTAGAAATTGGGAGGAAGATTTGGAACAAGATACCATGGGTGAATGTACTTTAGATATCAAGAACTATAACCTGAAGAATGCCTCTTCAACCTTGTTGTGTCATGGATGGAAATGAAAACGACTATATTAGCTAGTGGTTGGAAAAACTTTTAAATAATGTTCATAGTTTGATTTTGATAGGTTTGAGGTAATAATTTTCATCGTAACCTGCTGAGGGCAGGAAAAATAGACATTGGAGTCAGATGTGATTGAATGTTGAGTGATGCAGAACTTGCAGACAAGACTATTTATTGGCATCCTCTCCCCGGTAGATAAGGATAGTGGTGATGACAACAGGGATTGTGGTTACTGAGTTGTCAACAGCAGATGTGATTGATGTTCTTATCACAGATTTGATCCAAAGGAAGAGCAACTTCAATTGCTTGTATCAAGAGTTCATCACTATCAAAACAGCCCTTTAAGGGGAGGTTGAATGTGGTGGACTACTGTGCACACGACTGTTTTCTCCACCTGGTGAGTGTTAAGAACACAACTCAAACTCATCTTTAGGCATTCCCATACTTTTTGACAATTATTACTACATTCATGGGAAGAGTACTGAACTCAGAGGGGTCATATAGCACCAGGGAAATGGGAGGCAGTATGTTTTGATCCAAGGAAAGGTAGGGTAGTTGTAATTCTTTTGATCAAAAACCTTATTTAGAAAATGTCCTTCCTTCAGTTAGTGTGCCTTGATGCTGATGAAGAGCTCTGTATAATCCTCCGGGTTTAGCGCTTCCCCTTTGATTATAATAATGATGATGAAGAGCTCCCATTCCCCAAGAGCTATATGGCTTCTAGCTAAGAGTTCAATCTCCCTCAAAAAATATAAAAAGAATAATGTACACCACTCTCATGTTTGAGCCAGCTGGCTACACTGCCCTCACACAGTCTAGTGGGTGAGGCTACTAACACACCACTGCACACTTCTACTCATTTTACACAATTTTAATTCTAAAACTTTTGGTAAGTTGTCAGATGTTACAGTACTCTTATCTTTCCACAGCTTCTTTCAGTTTGGCAGTATAGGTTATTGTTTTATAACCAGGCCAGCTTCACTGTGGCATAATTAGAAATGTTGCTCTCTAAAACACTCAAGTTAAACTAGCCCTCAGGTCAGAAATGTCAACTCTACAACATTTTCCTACCAATATTTGAGATACTGAATAATTTAGCATAGACTGTTTCATCCACAAGCAACCTGGGAGGTAGTTAACATAATGCCAGTTTCACAAACGGTTATTTTCAGATTTTAATCATTTAGGGTCACGAAAGCTACAGAGTACACACAAAGGGTTAGCAGTAGTGTCTTCCATGTTCATACACAGAACCAATCACCAAAAGTCACTATCACAGAGGAACTAGTAGTGTGTTGCCTAATCAGTCACAGAAAACTCTTCAATCTGTCTGTATTTCCCTATCTTTCATGGGAAATTTCCCGATGTTGATGGGCTCTTGACCCAAGGAATTGAACCAGCCTTCCCCTTCCATGGATCAAAACCTGAATGCCTCCAATTCATCTACATGTTGTACGACTCCTATAGGTTTATTACTCTCCCGTGAATATGATACAGTAGACTGTTTCCTATCGGGGGTCCAACTACTGAGTTTCTAACACCTCTCCATTCACATTTTGCATCCTGTTTCCAGCTTTCACTGTGAAGGTGCAACATTTGTGCCAGCACAGGCAGGATATTTACCCACCCATATGCCTCAGACCTCCATTGTATTATGGTAGACTTGGCTTGTTTACACTCACACTACCACCAGCTACCTTGTGGGTGGGTACCACACCATAACTTTCTCCTGTATTATCATTCCATTTCTGATTTTTTCATCACCTTGTCTCATGGCTGAATGTTAATCATGGCATCAGTAAGGAATGGACTAGTGATACTGAAGGTGCCAAGTAGTAGTTAAGAATAAAATTATGACTAGTGAAGAAAATTGAGGTGATGGACATGTTCAGAGGTGGTGCAGTGTAGCACTTGGGGAATGGGAGGCCTTCAGATTTGATCCAAGGATGAGAATGATTAATCTGCTTTTTTGGATCATGAGACCCCTCACTGTACAATGTAAATTCTGCTTAGATAGTACTTTAAGGAAATCTTTTAACTTATTATAATTACAAATCAGTTAAGCCCACGTGGGTTATGCACTGTCTTTTTAAATATTTTAGATATTTATATTTTATAATTACAATAATTTGTTTTAATGGTGGGGTCTTTAGTCTTATTTCATTTTTTATTGGAATGCAAGCAACATGTTGCAAGACTGCAACTAAGTTGCAGTCTTGCAACATATTACTTGCTCCAGTACTGTGAAAAACTGCACAGTTTCCTGCCACCTTGGGTGGTGAATTTGCAGTCACTGTATTGAAAGTGGCTTGAATGGCCAGATGTGTTGTAGCTTGCAATTTGGGAAATCTCTCCTCTATGCCTAACCACTAAATACCCTTACCACAGAAAGAACCCAGCTTCAGGAAGGACAAACCATGGGTTTTGTGGCATGGTGTGGCAAAAAGATGGTCACACCTGGCCATCTCTCATTATTTAATAAATATGCTAAGGTTTACCAAAATACCGTTATTGCATTTTTAAGTGTGTAGTCAGTGTATTACAAGTCACATTTTTAAATCTAGGGTAATTAAATCTTTAATGACCCTGAACAACATTGAATTGGATGATTGTAACCTAAATGACAGGGACAACAGCTGGGACATAACAAGCATGGATAACTGATCATCTACCAGTATATTGTAAAAAAAAAAAAAAAAATCTGGATTTATTATACAGGCACAACAATTTAACTATAATTGTCATATTTTTCTTGATAAATGTGAGGTTTTATTTTATAACTGCAATATTACTTGTGTGTTAGCATGTACTTGTTATGCTAGTTGTGTGGCCCAGCAGTGTGTACACATTTGTACTTAGTGTAGTATGACGCAAGGCCAGATATTCAATGCTCATTGTTTCTACCATTTTTTTTTATGAGAGAAACATTGTTTTACTTTTATAATTAATAAAAAATTATATTACTGTTTATTTGTTTTAACAATTTTGGTCTGTGTTGAGAACTGTAAATACTTGTACAGCAGGTTAGGTTCCAGGGTACTGCTGTAAAGTGAATCATAGCCTTATTTTTTTTCACTTTCAAATGCATATAAAAACCTGATATGTTTCCACTATCATGTAGTAAGTGAGCAATATAGCTAGGCCTAAAAAATACACACATTACTTACCATAAAATATTGTTGTCCTTAGCTTATAGTGAGTGATGGTTGTATTTATTGTAGGAAGTCTGAATAAATGAAGAATGGGTATATTGAAAACCGCTGTATTAGAAAAATGCTCTGAAAGTAAGTGCTGTAAAGCGGGACCCTCCTGTACTGCGTAGAGCCTTGAAACTAAAGATTACTGATGGTAATTTAACAAAACCAAAGATGAAAGACTTTGGCTTTAATTATTATTGAGTGAAGGCTTAGAAACTTCTAAACTGATTGAGAATTATACACGAAATGAAGGGATCTCTATCCAAGGAACTGGAGCTATCCTCCCTTTCCTTGGATCAGAGCTGATTACCTTCCTACAGGTTTGGTTCTTCCCTATGAATATAATTTATAAACTTGTTTTGCAATCTTAGGATTAATCAGTTTAAAACTGAGGTGATTGAAAAGGCTGAGAGGCAGCTTTATCAATAAAGAACCTTGGCTAAGCAATATTATAAATTATGTGGCAAGATAGTTGTCCTAGTACATGTTAACATGAGCTGAGTTTACCCCTTTTTTTAGTAACTTGATAATACTGATATATTATCATCTGTACACCACTTTGTCTTCCTTAACTTACTCATTACCTCAAGTTATAGTTTCCATATCAATGAGCTAAATCCTTCAGCAAATATTTCTTGATCTCAGTTGAAATACTGGTTGGTGAACTGCATCTAGTTTGCATATTCTGCACTTCTGTTATCTCATACTAAAAAATAAAATGAGAGAGAAAATAAGCACAAATTACAAAATGAGTTTATTTAAAAAATCATATTTACAGAATAGGCATATCTTTCACTGTGAGATTAATGCCATTAGCCATTCAGCTGTAGCTACTCGCACAACAAAGATCCTGCCTTCGTGAAAGCTCTTTTTGTTAAAGAGTCGATCTTCACAAGGAGAGGAGACTCCTTTCCAGGGTAAGAAGCCCTCAAAGAATATGGCAGCTCCAAAATTAACGTTGAGAAGTCCATCTACCAGGGTGGGCACTTGACTGTCAGGTGATATGTCCTTCACGGCTCACTATTTCCACTACTTACGCACTGCCTCTGCATATAATACACGCTAGTCATTTTTTAAATTAACCAAAACAATTATATATATAATACAATAACAATAAATCTGAAATATATAAACATTGTGCTTACTAAATGGCAGGACAATATCTTGTGAGGCTTAGCCCCTAGTGATTCACTAGAAATACTAGGTAAAGCCCTGACACACTAGTCCCCAGAGTCGACAGCAAGCTGTAAACATTAGCATCATGCCATATATGTTGACCTGTGTATGTAGCAGCTGTCATGAACTAAGAAAGACATTAGCACCTGGCAAACTGAAACATTTGTGGAGGGTGTTTTGCCTGTGATGAAGGGGTACAGTTTTATTGCTTGGGAGTGATATGTGGATGTGTTCACATAAACTAAGAAAAAAGTTAATTAAATCTTTAGATTTGACACTGCAAAAACAATTGCAAATTTATTAGTCAGGTATGCCACTGGAGAGTAGACATGAAGTTAAAAGTTATGAATTAATAAAGGGATAAAACTATGTAAAGATTAAATGAGCATCAAATTTAAACAAAAATTACATTCCTGCAGTAGGGGAAAAATAACCAGTAATTAAACAGCTTCATTTTTTTCAATATTAATCTAAGAGGAGGGTAAAGTCCAAGTAGCAAATTTAGTTTTAAATATTTTTTGAATATTAGTTTTAGCAAACTCAAATGATGCACAAGAATAAGTCACAATACACTGGCTGAAACAATTCACATCATACACTTTTGAGAGGTAACTAAATTAAATTTAGTTCATCCTGAACCATAATCTGGTCACAACCGAAAAAATGGGTGAGGAGAAGAGACAGGTAGGTAATCAGGGAAGGGAAAGGAATGGAGAGAGGTCAGCTGATGAAAATGTCAGTAAAGAAGTTGGTGAATAGTAGCATTAAAAGTAAATTAACTAAGAACAAATTATATCTAAAGGGAATGGAGTATCTGGATATCTCCACAATCTTCCATCAGACGTACCTCAAAGGGCTCTAAATGAAGATGCAAGTAAAAGTCAGAAGACAGTAATGGTGTATTCTAAAAATTAGGGCATTGGTGGTGTACTGAAAAGGCAGACATCAACAGAAACAAAATTGGGACTAAGATTATGTTAGAAAGTGGTGTATTGGAGCTGAAACAGACCATATGTCACCAAAAGTTTCCTCTCCAGTGTTGGTTATAAGAACGTATACAGTCTTCATTTGTTAAGATACGGCACTTCAACTGCACAAATACTGTACATACACACGTAAAGACAACAGACAAGTTGTGTGATTATTACGTCCACAGTATCACTCCTCAAATTCTCTTTCCTACCAACTGGTGCTGCATAGCCCTTGTGGCTTAGCACTTCTTTTTGATTATAATAATAATAATAATACCAACTGGCAAGTATCCACACATTATCCCCTTTCTGTAAAATTACTCTTAATATTTACCTTAGCCTGAAAAGCTCTCATGCTTTGACAAATTCACTGGCCAGAAGTGTATACCTTAACCAGGATAGATGTCTTCAGTCTGAAATGCAACTTTCTTTAATCTCGTCAAACACACACTTAAGTTAGAGTAGGCATTTTGACCAAGAACTTAAGATGTGCACCTTTGATCTAGGCATTAGGTTTATTAACACAGATTAAGATGTCCTTAAAATATGTACCTCAGACTGTAGACAGATACTCCAAAACATGAACCTACTTCCTTGGCTCAAGACATGTTCCTTCAGTAAAGAACATTCTTTCTTAGGAAAATGGGGATGAGGGGAACATAATCAAGAGCAACAAATTCCCTGGTTCTTGTAGACAGTACTTCACCACAAACAAATACTTTAGACAACATCAAATTAATTTAGTTACAATGAAAGTATTAACATTATATGTAAATATTCTAGAAAAGGAAAAGACATACCTGAGACATCAACAAAATGGGTCAAAAAATAAACATAACAATAATTATATGTGAAGAGGCACCACTCCGGCCAGGTGGTAACACTATCATCATGCCTCAGCAACTCCAGCGTCACCTGCCACACACCACACTTTGTACATCCAGTACTCAACAAATTCATGTACAGTACAGCTTGTAAAAAAAAAAATCCAATCCAAGCCCACATGGCTGAGGTTCAATTAGCACATAACAGTGGATATGATTAATTATACTCCCATTATAAGTGGATGGTGAGTAGAAGCTGTGGGGGGTGTATATTGCTCTCTGTAAGCTCTTATGTATATTGCTGTAAACTATGTGGATACTGCTGCAGATTATTACTACTCTCTTTTAATCACCAAGAGTAAACTGCACTGTATGTGATGGTTTGTGTGTCGGCTACTGAGCGTGTCTAGTGCCTTGTGTGTAAGTTGCCATGTGGCACTATACGACCCTCGCAGCCTCTACGCTAGTAGCACCAAAGATAAAAGAGTTGCCAATAAAGGCTTGGTGTGAGCACATCACAGGTCCAGGCTCTGGCAGTCCTCGTGGTCACGTTGGGTCGCCTGCAATCATTGGCATCCTGTACCCACTTCGGCAGGTTCTTGCTACCAGCTGCTCCTAGACTAGTTTTGACAATGGCTTGCTACAATATGTACAATGCAAATTTCTTTACTTGGCTTGGCAAAAATTAATCTGAATCCCTGAATTCTGCCTGTTCAGTTTTGAAACTTTCATTGCACACCACTTTATCATTCCACATAACTAAGAAACCCTTAAAAGTGTCTATTTCTAAACTCTGTCAGTATTTCATGAGGAAATGGGGGCTGAGAATGACAATTCCATTCTTCCAAAGATCAAACACCATCACAATTTATTCTTTTCCCATAGTTTAAGTGGAATACACAACCCACTGTATTAATAGATTCTTGCAATTACTAACATTGCAAATGACTTCATAATATTTATGAATAATTAAATCCTGTTTAGCTCCTTACCCTCATGAAATCTACACTTCACTCATTAGTAAAGATACTGTATATGCTTGTGTATCAAACTAACAGAGGCTAGAAAAAATATTAAATTTAGCAAATACAATGCACTTATAATATACAAAATTGGAAAAGCATTATCTGAAAATTGCCAAGCAGTATAATGAATTTCTTACCAAAATGTGTGTACGCAACACTGCCACAGTCACTAACGCTTTGGCATTATTTTGTGAATAGCAGTATAGCGTGTTATTTGACAAGAATACATTAGTTGACTGTGAGCAAATGTGTACTGGTAGCCGAGTCAAGAGACCATAAACGTGGTAGCAAGGACATACTGACAACGCCGACGACGAGTGTCTGCCTACACACAGAACCTGCAAGTATCTCACACTGCTCCTGGCCACACCTTCACACATTATACATCTCTCACTTTATTTCTAAATTGAGGTAAGAAATTAAGCCTATCTGCTCCAAGGCTCCATCACCACCGGACCATGTGGCTTGGATTCCCACGGCCCGGCTAATCTCCCCGGTGGACTGGCTTCACATTCATTATTCTACCTAGCTTCTCACTTTCCTCTTCACCGGGGATCAATGCTAAAAATGTCCTTCTTGCTTTGCCCGTTTTGCTTTTCATTACCGAAAGTTAGGCAGAGGAATTTTGTTTCTGAGGCACCAACGTTGCCACAAAAAAATTCCTCTGCTCAATAAACCACTTCATGACCAATTGTACACACTATTCTTCTTGGTATATCAAGACACTTATTTACATATATTTCTCAGTCCGCCTTCCTAATCTGTGCAAATATCTTGCCATCAAAAAGCGGGAGGATCTCTGAGTCATCGGTGATTTCCTCCTGGATCACTCCAAACTCTTCGCACTGCTTCTTGAAGAAGAATCTGAAAGATTAAAAAGAAGTATTAGGTCTCTATGGGAAGTTCTGCCAGGAAGCAAACAGCGACATTCCATTCTCTCCTCTAATTCATTCATGCTCCAAAACAATAATTCAGTTGTAGGCAAAAATTATACATGCATCTTGCTATTAAGAGTAGTCTTGTACCATTTCTTGAAAGTATGCACTAAGAAACTGCATAAAAATATAAAAGCTAATTAAAGTATTTAACCGTTTAACTGTGACATCCTGCCTTGGTGGGAAATGGCCAATGTGTTAAAAAAATATACAATACAGTAATGAAATCACGAAACTAAGTGATTTTAAATCGTTTACCAAACTGAGGCAGGCCAGGACTCAACCCTACGAACCTTGTACCACCTCCAGAGACAGCACAATGTACGCATCACCTTACCTCTGGGCCAGCTATCCTACGAAGATCTTTGTAGGATCACTGGCCCAGAGGTAAGGTGATGTGTACATTGTGCTGTCTGGAGGCAGTACAAGGTTCGTAGGGTCGAGTCCTGGCCTGCCGCAGTTTGGTAAATGATACAATACAGTGCAACATATATATTTAGATTTTTAAAAATTCACCTTAAAGAAATTTGCATTTCATATGGAGATAAAAAAAAAAAGTATAAACTGAAAAAATCTGCTAGCTATTGGAAGCTTTAAATCTAGTACTTCAGGTTGAGGATTAAATATCAAATGAAAATATTCTTTCTTAGGGAGAAACAAATATACTGGTAGAGTCTACAGGTAAGCAGACATTAAAATATTACCAGTAAGTATATATATATATGCCAGGAGCAAGGGGCTAGTAACCCCTTCTGTATAAATTAATTAATTTAAAAAGAGAAACTTTTGTATTTCTTTTTGGGCCACCCCACCTCGGTGGGATACGGCCGGTTTGTTGAAAGAAAGAAGAAGTATATATATGGGAAAACAATGGAGAACTGACATGCTTCAATAATCAAAGGTACATGTGGCAATAACAAGGCATTACTCGATAAAGACAGATAGATAATGTAAATGAAACTGGAAGCCTAGAGGTCAAAGCAGATAAACCTGAGAGTAATTAGTGAGACTGCTATACCCAGCTAACCATTTCTTGTGGAAAAGGAGTTAGAAATAAATATCTAGAAGGTTATATAAAGTAAACCTTGTAAAGGTATGCCAACTTGCAAGTTATTAACTGGCATTTCAGCTTACAAACAAGTTTGTATAGAAAACAAAAGTACAAAGGATGGTCATGTTCACACATGTTCATACTAATGACTAAATGATGTTTTTGAGAGCGAGTGCATGCGTGTGCAATTTTGAGCATGTATAGGAAGAGCACTTCTTGCACACCACTGCACCATATCTGCTCTCACTTAACCCTTTCAGGGTCCAAGGCCCAAATCTGGAGTCACGCACCAGTGTCCAAGAATTTTCAAAAAAAAAATTTGTTATTTTTTCTTATGAAATCGTAGAGAATCTTTTTGTGAAGGTAATAAAACAAAAAGTACGAAATTTGGTGGAAAATTGACGAAATTATGCTCTCGCGAATTTTGATGTGTCAGCGATATTTACGAATCGGCGATTTTGCCGACTTTGACTCCCATTTTAGGCCAATTACATTATTCCAGTCAACCAAATTCTTAGCTATTTCACTAGTATTACTTCTATTCTATCGATTGATCACAAGAAATCGCCAAGTCAACTGTTTCAACTACAAAATAAAGTGATTGGAAATTGTTAATTTGGCCAATTTAACACAAAGTTCAAAATATTCCAATTTCAAAATAGGGTCCAGAATGAACAATGTAGGCATTCCTGGCACTAAACTAACATTTCCTCTGTTCATTAGTTATGTTTTGAGGCTTTACAAATAAATTCCATTTTGATTTTTTATTCACATAATGAATTTTTATTCACACCAAAAAATAGAAGATTTACTTTTATGCAATACTGTAATAATTGTATAAATATCATCACCATATTTGTGAATGTATATTAGACCCACCAGCTGATGTGTATTAGACGTGTGAGGTCGTTTGTTTACTCTTGAATATCGGCAAAAATTTAACATTTCTGCTACTTTGAGCTCAGTTTCAAGCCATTTCCAGTGCTAAAACCAATCAAAATCATCTCTATTTCTGTAATATGTCTTCCAGTCTATCAAATGAGACCAAGAAATCGCAAATACAACTATAAAAAACATACGAAAAAACACTGCAAATTTGCTGTTTTAATCGAAAAATCATGATTTCATTTTTTTTCTCTCATTATACACAGTGTGCTGCAGGATCTGTTTTATGTGGTGCACACATACCACATAGATGTATTCTCTCATATCTAGGCCCAAATGTACCACTCACAGTTTATCAGAGTGAGCTGAGCTCATGGCGTAGATCTACGGTTTGGACCCTGAACATAAAGCCGTAGATCTACGGGACGGACCCTGAAAGGGTTAAGAAACACACATCATATTATTGAACATTTTTCCATTAACTTCAGGGAATGAATATTAGTTCAAATAGCTGACTTCAGCAGACACTATATACAGTACATATAGTATATACTAGAACTAATCAACACACACAAACATGACTGCAGAGTAGCAGTAAGCACATGTTTCAAGGTAATTAGCACAAAGAATAAAGGCAATACTGTGACTGGAACAATTGCTGCCACCCTACTCACTCCTCCAGGTCAACCACTCCCATCCTGTGCCCCCCCCCCTCTTGTATTTATTCTGGCTTCCTTCTTTTTTCACTTCTCTATGTGACTAGTTAATGGTCCTAAATACAGGTTATTTGTGAATTAGTACATGCAACTCCTAAGCATTAGTGATATCATTATTAACCTAACATAAGGTTATTTGTGAATTAGTACATGCAACTCCTAAGCATTAGTGATATCATTATTAACCTAACATAAATATCACTCATCCAAGAACTTGGAGAAAATAACAGAGGCTTAAACTGTGATCTCTTGGGACCCAAATCACCAACTGCAGCCATTATATTTTTAAGATCTATGTGAGAAACATTTAAAGGGTTAATAAGCAATATAGTGTAACACACATTTGATAACGAAAACAAAAGCTACAGAAAAAGAAGAGATACTACAGCAGTAAAAAACAAAATAAAAAGATACTCTGATGTTGTGGATCACTCATGAAGGGCTAAAGTTTATGACTACTGTACAAACTGACCTTATAGCTTCAATGTCATGCTAGAATGTGTAGATTATATCTACAGTACTTTAGGTTGACAGTTTAATTTATGAATAATTTCCCTGAATTGAGAAAAAAATAAAGCCACTTGAATACAATACACTAGCTGGAATAAAATACATGCATATTTGTAATGCCCTACCTATAGTTTCCTTTCTTAGGGAGATGCTGTTTGAAGCGCTTCAACGTGACTGGGCGAGTGGGAACCCGTGTGACAAATGGCACAGCATCGTCGTGAAAGTTATATACAATAGTGGTACTCTCTGCTGCACTTGTGACCGAGGAACTGCCTCCCACATTGCCAGTGGGACCTGAGCCTCCGCTAGCGGTTGCCCCACCACCACCACCGCCACCACCATAGCTGCCACCACTGCCACCGCTGCTGCTGCCACCACTTTCGCATAGCACCCCTGCAAGCCGAGGATTCCACATAGCTAGTTTGACCTCAAATCTACAAAGACATTAACAAACAGCAAATACCCTGTACCATAAACAAGTACAGAGGTAGTTAAATTTGACCACAATGAAAGAGAAACAAACCTCCAAGCCCTTTCTTGATATCACTATTACATTCTCAAAGAACAGTGTTCCTTAAGAATGTAATCAATATACAATATCACAAGAGTATAAAATAGGATTTCTCTTTCATCATAGATGAACTGTATATTAAAGGTCATCCTGCTTTGGCAGATGACCAGCATGTTAAAAAAATTACATATTTTATATTGTTGCATTAGTACAGATATACACAACATACGGATGCAGACTTACAACTCAAACATTTACCCAATGCTGCCTGTCACATTTAAGTACCTGACATTTCATGAAATACTATTACTTTACATCAATTTCATGCAGAAATAAGTAATTTCAGTTCTAAGGTCCAGGAAATTTTATCTGAGAACTGGTGATAAATTACAGGATTTCAAAGTAAAACTGTACTTTATATATAACAATAGTCATGCTGCATCTCTAACAAGCAGAAAAAACTCATTTTTGTTGGGTCCATGGACACAATCATGTTTAGGTCAATGAACACTCAAGACTCTGTCACCCAATTTGCTATTCATGACCTACCAGTTTCCCACATGAAGGAGGTACCTTTCTCAAGGCTATTTTCCAGTACAGTTCTCTCAACAACTCTGAACTTGCTGTCAACAAATCTGATCCAATTTGAGGTCAACAAATTGTTTTTCACCATCTTCTTTCCATTACTGTCAGGTGTGGGAACTAAGCTAGTACAATTATGAATCTAGAATACACACTTGCCTATGGAGAGAAGCCCAGTACCTGTGAGGACTGCCAGGCTGAACTACTGATTCACCATAGCTTAACAGACCACCTTATTTATCAAAACATGCATAAAATTCATTGTCAATATTTCCATCATCCTGACTCAATCACTAACTACCTCACCTAAAGTACCCCCTTCAACTCAGACTCTCACTTTGGTTTTCTAACACAAACTAACCTGCTGCAACAACTTTGACATTAAATTCTCACTCACACTAACCTCCAACTCAACACCTACCTTTCACCTCGCCTCACCACAATGCTGTGGCACCAATATGGGTTTAGCACCGAAAGGCACATTTTGACCTTAGTAGCTGACCAGTGACAACTGTATCCTAGTTGATGACAAATAATTGTGACCTACCTGGAGGTGTTGGCTGAGAGTGTCTGGAAGGTCTTTGTCGCCTCAGTGTAGAACCGTTAGAGCCAGAGCCACAGGGAACTGGAGCAGAGGCAGCATCTGCATGGCAGGGACCTCGTCCACTTCCACCATCTGAATGTCCCCGGCTGTGACCAGAGCTGTGGCTCGAACTGTGACCTGCTGACCTACTGGAGCCATGACTTCCACCACCCCTGTAGATACACCAGTAGCACTACTATAAATGACTGTCATTTTTATTTTATCAGTCCTTGTTAAACAAGCGGCTTTTTTATGACGTATTCATCTTTTGCAATAATAACAACTGAACTCCTACGAGTCACAATAGTAATAATTTACAATTGTACTTAATACTGTAAGAAAGAACCAAATTATCATTTTTAACTGATGGGTAGATTGGTAAGAAGCAAATCTGATCTGAAGACAAAATTAAAAGAAATGCAACAAGGGAATGGTGAAGTATATAAATTATGTAGCTGATGCATAAGTGAATAAATAGCTGACATGAACAAAATGATGGAAAGGACATACAAGTGAGAGAATATATACCATACACGAAAGAAAGGCATAACATCAACAAGACATAAATAAACATGTTTCACTGAAAGGTGGGCTCGGTTCACTACATAAAAACTTTACTGCATCAAGTGTCTAATTAACTCATGCATACTAACAGTTGAATGTGAGTGGTCAACTGGCATTATGAATACTGTAAAAGGATGTAGAGAGATGGATAAATGGACTCGAGAAAATAAAATGGATGAAAGCATAATGCTTCCTCCTGTTAGGAGGAAGCATTAAATCCATGGAATCATACAGTGCCTGGGGGAATGGGAGGCAATCAGATTTGATTCATGGAAGGGATGATCAAAGTAAATAGAAACAAGTGGTTTTGGGGATTTGTCATACTGTCAGTGTGTGAGCATTAAAGACGGTAATATTTATTTAGAGATTAAAAAAAAAAAACTGGTTAACCAGATCAGAGTTCTGTAGGTGGAAAGTGCAGTGCTTGTACTCTGAAGGATGAGTGGGGATGATGCAGTTTGAAAGATGACTTGAACTGTGATATCCACACACATCTGAAAAGACAGCTTTTGCAAGAGTGATGGTAAATGTGTTTCCTCCTTTAGGTCACCTACCTTGATGGTAAATGTCAAATATGGAAAAACTTAAGCCTGCTGGGTATACTTACCTACTCCTCCTCTTGGTGTCATCTATATGTGCAAGATGAGGCTGGTTTGTTGCCTGAGACATGTGTGAAAGGTGGCCTGAGTGGGACACATGCAACATATGGCCAGAAATGTCACGTTGCTCAATGCCCGATGACCCCATCCATGAACTGCCACCCCTCTCTAATGACCCAGAACGTCCACCAGCCAGGCTTCCACTGCCGCCAATGCTACCACCCACGCTAGTGTTGCTTCCACTGGTGCCAGTTCCACCTATGCTAATACCACTCGCACTCCTCCGTCCTCCACTGCTACTACTGCGTCTGGAAAAAAAAGGGGGGGTTATCCAGCATTATCCTGAGTCAGTGGTTTTCAAGCATTTTCTTCCAAGTGGTTGTCAACATCTGGCAATACTTGTCAGTTTCCTCAATTCACAATCCTTATATTCTTCTTTGCTGCTGCTTAAATCTAAACATCTTTTAAAATCACATTCCCTTGACTTTCTTAATTCTTAAATAACTTATTACTTATAGAGGAAGGAAGAGAACAAATCAACAACCCCCAATTTTCAATCTCATTTTTCTTTAATAAAACACTGTAAATACAGCTAGCCCAAAGACTTAACACTACAGAACTCCACATCAGTGGAGAAACCACACCTGACCAAAAATTAAGAAATTTTATTATGGAGAGACTAAAGGAACTCAAACTATCAATCACAAAAGAGAAGAGGACCAGAGGAGACAAGATTGTGATGTACAAAATACTCATGTAACTAAACAGATTGGAGAGAGAGAGAGAGAAAGGCTGTTCAGGATAAAAGGAGGCAGAGGGCATAGATGGCAGTTTAAATTGGAGATGCACCACAGGAGCATTAGGAAATCATTTTTCAGTAGTCAGTAAGAGGACCAAGCAAAATGAGGTGTTGAGGGAAGCCAACTTGATACACAGTTTCAAGAAGACAGATGTCTTCTTACTCATCTTTATTGTGGCATGTGTGCAGCATATGTAAGGTGGTGTCCCAATATCTAACAACCAAATAAAAGTCAATATTACCATGTACAGAAGAGGGTAAGTAAGTAAATAAGTTTATTCAGGTATACACAAATACAGTTACATAGATTACCGTACATAGCAGCATATGTGTAAAGAACCTAGGATAACCCCCAAAAAATCAGACAGAGTGACTTATTTCCACTGAGGAAGTGGTTACACACCACTTTCTTTTTCAGCAGTAAGATTAAGCTGAAAGAAATAAGGATGGAGCTGAATCAAGTAAAACAGCCAGAAAAAATGCACAAAAGAAATAAACAGTTAATAAATGAGCAAAGACAAATAAAACAAAGTCCCAGAAAAGACTGAAAATGGATAGTAGTATAGTGGGTATAGAGAACATCCTCTAACTTCAAAGTACAGAGAGATGCAAACACCCTTAAGGAACTACAATATTCCCCCCACTGTCAGACATAAGCAGCTTGTTAATGTTATTTTGCTCATTCCAAAATGTTAGCATGGGTTAATTAGTTGCTTGTTTTACCACACAAGCCATCTCCCAATACAGTAGGGCTACAAAAAAATAAAATAGTGATCAATGACCATCACTCCTTCAACAGCTGTCTTGCCATAAGTGTGCAAACATCAAACTACAAATGATCCTTCAAACTGCAACATCTCCGCCTCTCCTTCAGAGTACTCTCTCTCAACTATTAATTTCAGCCAGCTGATTTCCCTGAATCCCTGCATCAATATTACCTTGTTTGCACATCAACATCACATCAAACCCTTAAAATCACCTATATCTGCTCCCCAATCTTACAGACACAGGTTTACTGGAGGCTTAAACCCTCACCACTTAAAAATCTTCATCCTTCCTCCAACCCTTCTTAGGATAACCACCTCCTTCCACCCCAGTTTTATACACACTCTTGGTCATCCTAGTTTGCTCCAGCCTTTCTAAATGAACAGACTGCTCAACAATCCATCCCTCTGCCCTTTGAATACTACCTTTGGTAACCAGTCTTCCAATTCTATACATAATAGTCACAGCACACATTGGTCTTAAACATAACAAAGCCACTGTCTGCAGTCTTGTTCTTGCTACAATGTTTAGAGACCATGTCTTGCATACACACACAAGTGTTAGTATCGCTATATTCAGATACATTCCCTTTTTCTTCCTCCACAGATATATATAACCTATGCCTTCTCTCTGCATTAAAACTCTCTACTACTTTTAGTAACCTAGTCCATATTTCATTCATCTGCAACAATTGCCATATTGCTCCTCTATCCACCCTATCACATGCCTTTTCAAAATCCGTAAATGTGACAAATGATGCCTTACCTTTACCTAAGTAAAGCACTGTTCACTTGCTGTGTGTGTTTCAACGTAAACGCTTGCTCTAAACATCCCATAAATCCTCATTATTACTTTGGAGTCCTACTTTTTGCCATATTCCTAACGCCTTCAATAATAATTATACTCTACACTTTACAGCCGCCGCCTTCTTTCAACGCACCGGCTGTATCCCACCGAGGCAGGGTGGCCCAAAAAGAAAAACAAGAGTTTCTCTTTTTAACTTTAGTAATGTACACAACAGAAGGGGTTACTAGCCCTTCGCTCCCAGCATTTTAGCCGCCTCTTACGACACGCATGGCTTATGGAGGAAGAATTCTTTTCCACTTCCCAATGAAGATAAGAGGAAATAAACAAGAACTAGTAAGAAAATAGAAGAAAACCCAGAGGGGTGTGTATATATATGCTTGTACATGTATGTGTTTATATTATATACTTTCATACATTCCCTTCTTTGCCTCCATAGATAACGTTTTTTGACTCCACATATACCTCAACGCACCACTCACCTTTTTTCCCTCATCAATTCTATGATTAACCTCATCCTTCATAAATCCATCCGCCGACAGGTCAACTCCCAAGTATCTGAAAACATTCACTTCTTCCAAGCGTGCATGAGCGTGTTAGATAGGAGTGAATGGAGACGAATGATACTTGGGACCTGACGATCTGTTGGAGTGTGAGCAGGGTAATATTTAGTGAAGGGATTCAGGGAAACCGGTTATTTTCATATAGTCGGACTTGAGTCCTGGAAATGGGAAGTACAATGCCTGCACTTTAAAGGAGGGGTTTGGGATATTGGCAGTTTGGAGGGATATGTTGTGTATCTCTATACGTATATGCTTCTAAACTGTTGTATTCTGAGCACCTCTGCAAAAGCAGTGATAATGTGTGTGTGTGGTGAAAGTGTTGAATGATGATGAAAGTATTTTCTTTTTGGGGATTTTCTTTCTTTTTTTTTGGGTCACCCTGCCTCGGTGGGAGACGACCGACTTGTTGGGGGAAAAAAAAAAAAAAAAAAAAAACATGTATGTGTAGTGTGACCTGACCTAAGTGTAAGTAGAAGTAGCAAGACGTACCTGAAATCTTGCATGTTTATGAGACAGAAAAAAGACATCAGCAATCCTACCATCATGTAAAACAATTACAGGCTTTCGTTTTACACTCACTTGGCAGGATGGTAATACTTCCCTGTGTGGTTGCTGTCTACCAATCTACTACCTAGGACTTTACAGCCGTATTCCCTATAATTCTTATATTAACTCTTGCCACCTTTTCCCCATATACAAAGGAACCATGCACGTCCTCCACCAATCTTTAGGTACCTTCTCATCTTTCACACCTATGCTCAACGAATTCACTAACCACTCCAAAATTATGTCTCCACTTGCCTCTAACATTGCCTTCTTAATTCCATTTGCCTCGGCTGCTTTACTTCTTTTCATTCTACCCACTGTCTTATACATGTGACCCATATTCATTTTTTACTTTTCCTTACTCTTACCAGACATTATTCCTCCCTTCCTAATGTTTGAAATCACAGCCTCCCTTTCATCAACACAGCTCCTCAAAACACACTCTCCATCTGTCCAGTACCTCTACCTACCATATTCCCTCTTTTGTTCTCAACTGCATGTCAATTTGCTTCCCAGGCTTTAACACATTTATCTCTCCAAAACAGCTTCTTAATCTCTGTAAAATTTGCCAACAAAGACACCCATTCTCTCATTGGTTCTTCTACACTCTTTCACCACTCACCTAACCACTCTTTTTCTCTCCATATACTGTGCCTCTCATATGCTAATTTTTTCTTCCTTACTGCATCATTCTATACTCTGCCTCTCATACGCTAATTTTTTCTTCCTTACTGCATCATTCCACCAATCATTCCTCTTCCCACCTGCACCCATCCTCTTATAATGCCAAATTCTGAAACACACTCTAGTACTTCATTCTTAATCCCTTTCAGTGGCTGTCACATTAATACCAGGGGTCCCCCCTCACTTAGATCTATTCATAAGGTCTAGTAGCTTTAACTTTTGCACAAGAGGCCTGGTAGACCTACATATAAGGGAATGAGTCAATGCAGTCGGTGTGCACAGCATACAAAAATCATGGCCCTTACAGTGCATTGTACAATGCCATATTTAATACGCCTTATTCACCATGCTGCATAAATCCAAAGGCCCCACTCCCAGGTGAAATGAATGATTTTTATTCTCCAGCGACAGCTCCAACAATGATGATTATGGAACTGATGAGGAATTCGTAGGTTTCAAACATATAGTGATCAAAAGTGATGCTCAGGACACTGGAAATAACGCTGCAAGATAGTCACTGTATACCCTCTTGTCTGAAGTTTGATCACTTCCTAATGACAATTTCTGCTACAGAACAGAAGAAATGGTTTTAGAACAGATATTATGATTGTGCACACACAACAAGGCACCCACCAAAGTGCACACACATGCACACTGTGTGTAGAAAAGGTAAAACACCATTGTGCATGGAAACTTGTTTCAACAGTTCTAGGACCATGACTAGTGCCTGTATATATGTACATAAATGTAAGAACTGTAAAACATTTGCATGTGTGTGTGTTTAGTATTAGTGGTGTTGGTACTGTGTTACATACAACAGATGGATATGTGTATAGTGTACATGATATGGGTCTTATGGGCCACAAAAGTTACTGGAAAACATAAAAAATTTAGAAACCCCAAGATACAAAAAATTAAAAGGAAAAATGTGGGACACGCATTAGTTGCTGATGCTGCTGTCAGTTGGTCATCAACCTTCAACTTCATGCCTTCACATCTTGGCAACGATTAATAGGAAATATTTTTATTACCATCAGAAAAATACACTCTTAATTGATAAGAATTTTTTTTTACATGGGCACCAAGAGCAATTTTACTTTCTGGGCTTTGGACAATCTAGCCCATACTGCAACACCCACTCTCACATCATGGCTCGGGACAGCCAGGCTACTGCTTCACAAAACAAGATTAAACATGAAAGCTTGGAGTCATCTACAATCAAAATACTACCAAAAAACAAAAACTATGTAATGTTTACTTTGGTAACTCCCATATAACTCATCTTGGAACAAAGGAAAGCCAGTGTGGGCCAGTAGCTCCACTGCAAGCAATTAAACTTACACAAACTGACCCATGCTAGGCAGGTCTTACTCAAATCCAACTTTCTCAGTCATTTATCCAACTCATCTTTTAAAACTACACCTGACCACCTGCCCAGAATGCCCTATACAAGCTGCAATTTTTCTCCATGTTCTCTATGTACTTAAAGCACATTTGTAGGTGAAAAACTATACCAAGAAAGACTTTACTGCAGTAACTCCTCCCAACAAACTCAAACACTGTAGGTACTTACAAAATGAAGATCATTATCACATGTTAGTACATACTGTACTGTGCAAACTTAAGAGGCAGAACAAGAGACAGGTAAAAGAGAGAGGGAGAGTACAACACACAGAAAGAAACAGTGAAATTACTGAAGAAATGTGCTGCGAATGCACCAATCAGTTATGTGTGAGGTACAAGGGAAAGAGTTCAAGTCACCTCAGAGTTCCGGGAGAGGTGGCCCCAGCGGCCGTGTGTGTGGAGCGGTTTGCTGGAAGCCATGGGTCCCACTCAGTCTCTGGGTAAACACTAGACGAGTTCATACTCCCACAAAACTTATCACTCTCCAGCAGCCACGATGTTACTCTGAAAATGTACACACCAGTGCCAGTGGTAACTAACACAGCAGATGCTGTAGGCACAGATGATAAAAGGAAAGAATAAAGAATAAAAGATAATGAAAGGGAAAAGGTGAAAACAGATATAACAAAAGAAATAAAAAGAAACAATAAAACTTTTGCCTACTTCACCAAGTGCAACAAGCACCTCACATTTGTGCTATTTTAAGAGATACAGTCTTTCTTCTCCACTAATATTTGTGTCTGACATCTTTAAATCACTGTTACAAATTACAATGGCTTGCAGAAAAGCAGGTGGCAAAACTTAAGCTATCACAATCATTGAATACTGAGGCCCCTCAAGGAGGATAGGTTTCAGCTTGTGTAACTCTACAGTACTGCCATAATAGCAATAGTACTAACAATAGTATAGCAACAGTACTATAGATAAGTACATGTAATACGAAGCAAGCTCCAACCAAAAGCATAACTGGCAAAACTTAATAAAGCCATCAAATGCTGGTATTGCATGCAAACATTCAATAACAAGACTGTACAGTCAATACTACAAATTTGCAGGAGTTATATCTCTAAGAGGACTTAGCACATTCAGAAATCCCTAAACATTTTCAAGAAGAAATTTGATAAGGTCCTTAAGTTAGGTCCTAATCAGCCAGGTGTGATGCCTGTGTTGGACTATATGCCAGGTGTGGTGCCTACGTTGGACTATATGCAGGTGGAACTAACAGCCTGATTAATCAGGCTATCAAACAGGAGGCCTGGTCTGGGATCAGGAAGCAGTGGCTGTGACCTCTGGAATCTACTACAGGTTACCCCAAAAGTAACCACTCAATGCTAATAAAAAAATATTTCAACTTGTGTTTCAGAGGCAATTTCTCTCTAAATATTGCTTTAACCTCAAGTCATATTGGCCTCAATAAAAATTATTAAAAATTCCAGAAAGAACATTTTTAATGACACCTTGTAGTTAGTTTTCAATACAGAGGTTCTGCACTAAGCCTCCTTTACACATACGTACGTGTATATTTTTTTTTCAACAAACCGGCCATATCCCATTGAGGCAGGGTCACCTAAAAAGAAAAACGAAAGTTTCTCTTTTTAAATTTAGTAATGTATACAAGAGAAGGAGTTATTAGCCTCTTGCTCCTGGCATTTTATTCGCCTCTTATGACATGCATGGTTTACGGAGGAAGAATTCTGTTCCACTTCCTCATGGAGTCCTTTATATATATACCTCGATATAATGGGTATTATTAAAACAATCACGAAATCTCAAAAGTTAAAGCGCTGAATAAACAAGTCATGAAATTAGAGTACTGCGAATTTGTAGAACTGCACATGCTTTATTATCTAACATGTCCGCTGTGCAGCAGCAGCAGCATCACCTCAGTAAGTTCCTTCATTTTTGTGTTTCTATATGTGTACATCACTCATTAAATGATTAAATAAGAGCTGATTCTATTAATAAGTTAGAGATGGATCCCATTCCCACACATTCTGTAAACTTCTTCAGGAGTGGCTAATGCAACCTAGGACATACATACATGTATATCCAACCCTTCAAGGGAGGAGGTTCCTTGATGCTGGTGAGGGGATCCTGATTTAAGGAACTGGACTTGTACACCCCTTCCTTGAATTGAACCTGAATACCTTCCATTCCCCAAGGTTCTGTATGGCCCATATGGGTTTAGTTTTTTCCCCCATCCCTGATATCAATGTAAAAAATAATACCATAACCAAGCATGCATCAACTTAAAAAAGTATTAATCTTCCCAGATAAACACCAAAGAAAAACAGTTACAACTACACATGCAAAGGTTAGCCAAAAAGGTAAAATGCAATTATTTACAGTATAAAGTACAACATGTAAACATTCATGAAGCCAAATTCTATTGAATCATTTGAGAAAAATATAGTAAAAAAGGGAAAAAATAATACCAAACTCCAGAAAAGGAAAATTTAAGAGAAATGACCAAAGAAAACTTGCATGCAAAAACAGAATGCCACTAATGAATGATATTGGCATGACCTC
Source organism: Cherax quadricarinatus (assembly GCF_038502225.1). Classification (NCBI taxonomy): domain Eukaryota; kingdom Metazoa; phylum Arthropoda; class Malacostraca; order Decapoda; family Parastacidae; genus Cherax; species Cherax quadricarinatus. The sequence goes on from NC_091357.1 coordinate 22,148,099, forward strand.
TTATTATTTAGCATTTTTTAACACAGGTCAGCTCCCATCAAAACAAGGAAACAACCATCAACACCTATGAAGGTTTAATAAGCTTTCTTTCAGCTTGATGCAGTCAGGAGAGTGAACAAAACCCAGCAGGCTTCAGCAAATATTGTACACCAACCATGAGCAGTGCAACGTGACCTCACATTTAAGTTACGGACATCAACAACTATTTACGCTAGTCTCATGGTACAACCAGGTTATAGTTGTTCTGATGTATGCTAATATCATCTAAGATTGCTTCTACAATAACTACATGCAATTTAACAAATATTTTATTTTTTTATGATTTGTGGCCCATTTATGTCAGGTCTCTTAATTTAGCTATTTTTCAAAATGTAGGCCAAGTCAGAAGCAAAAATCCTTTGCAAAAGCATGAACTCAGTTTTCACGAATGGCACAAATTTCCATATATAGTACCTATATCGTATAATGAGTCAGCTGCAAGGGAAAAAACTCCAAAAACTTTAGGACAACAATGCATAAACATTCTATACTCTTATCAACTTACTGTATAAAGTGCTGCAAAATCCAAAAGCTCTTATGTAATGCAAGTGTTGCACATAAGTAGCATGCCAAGTCTTCCTAAGCTTGAACTGGTATATCAGTAATAAACACCCAGTCATTCAAACCTCTTCACTTCTAATATACAAATACCTTTGGAAGCTGAATGTTTGCAGAGAAGTGTTACCATCACCCGTAAATGGTCTCACCTCTCAGTTGATGATGCAGACGGAGTCAGCGAGGGGCCAGAGTCTGACACCACCGACACACCTGAATCAGTCAGGTCTGCCGGTGCACGGCGCGAACTGCTCCGCCTCCCACTCGGTTGTCGCCTCCCAGAACTGCCGCCATCACTACTGGTACCTGTTCCAGAAAAAGTGAAAAATTACAATAATACAGTTTAATAGATTACAGAGTAAATCATAACTTTTTTGTGGGTGCAATTAATAGACTGGATAGTGAAAAGTAGACACAGTAGTGTCCAGAGATGAGGCAGTAGCAAGATTTATGGAAAAATTAGTCAACATGCTGATGGATAAAACAGGACACTCAGATACAGACAGATGAATTAGTACACACACACACACACACACACACACACACACACACACACACACACACACACACACACACACTCGACATGCAAATACAGACAGATGGTTTATATAAAAGAATAGATATAGATGAATGGATAAATTCAAGTGGTTTAAGATGGTGTTTGCTCCAAGTTTCTTTTAAGGTTACCACCTTATTTCACTGAAAATTTCTATTGTATATCAGCACTGTTGGGTTGCATTACCAGAATAAACAATCTGACTATTTTGATCAGAGAAAGTTTTGGAAATAATATGCTTGTGGATTTTTATAAACAAGTATACATAGTCTTTCTCATAAGCAATGTAAATGTGAACATTAAAGAACAACTTGTACACCCTAAACATATTGTCACTGGTACTGCCTCTTATATTCAGACAGCTACTATATATGTTATTTGTTAGTAGTTCTGGGGATTATCTTCCCTACTACCCACTTTCAGACCAGGTAACCATAACTGAGAAAAATATACAGTACTATGCAACACTAAGTATGAATGTACTCGCTCCAAAAATTTTAAAAGAAATGCCAAGTTCAATGTAAACTTAGGAATTAATTTCCATGAATTAAGAACTTGCTTATAAAATGCTCTATAGTAAAGGACATTACTCAATAAAACCACAAAAAAAAGTGATTATAAAACCCATTATTTCACAAAAAATGTTTTATACATTTTCTTCCTTTTTATTTAATAGTGTTATTCCAGACATAATCTGAAAGTGTGGTTCTGCTTGGTGTTAGCACTAGCCTTCAGCTGTGCTGTGCTTGGTGTTAGCACTAGCCTTCAGCTGTGCTGTGCTTGGTGTTAGCACTAGCCTTCAGCTGTGCTGTGCTTGGTGTTAGCACTAGCCTTCAGCTGTGCTGTGCTTGGTGTTAGCACTAGCCTTCAGCTGTGCTGTGCTTGGTGTTAGCACACGCCTTCAGCTGTGCTGTGCTTGGTGTTAGCACACGCCTTCAGCTGTGCTGTGCTTGGTGTTAGCACACGCCTTCAGCTGTGCTGTGCTTGGTGTTAGCACACGCCTTCAGCTGTGCTGTGCTTGGTGTTAGCACTAGCCTTCAGCTGTGCTGTGCTTGGTGTTAGCACTAGCCTTCAGCTGTGCTGTGCTTGGTGTTAGCACTAGCCTTCAGCTGTGCTGTGCTTGGTGTTAGCACTAGCCTTCAGCTGTGCTGTGCTTGGTGTTAGCACTAGCCTTCAGCTGTGCTGTGCTTGGTGTTAGCACTAGCCTTCAGCTGTGCTGTGCTTGGTCAGCTGTGCTGTGCTTGGTGTTAGCACTAGCCTTCAGCTGTGCTGTGCTTGGTGTTAGCACTAGCCTTCAGCTGTGCTTGGTGTTAGCACTAGCCTTCAGCTGTGCTTGGTGTTAGCACTAGCCTTCAGCTGTGCTTGGTGTTAGCACTAGCCTTGCTGTGCTTGGTGTTGGCACTAGCCTTCAGCTGTGCTTGGTGTTAGCACTAGCCTTCAGCTGTGCTTGGTGTTAGCACTAGCCTTCAGCTGTGCTTGGTGTTAGCACTAGCCTTCAGCTGTGCTTGGTGTTAGCACTAGCCTTCAGCTGTGCTTGGTGTTAGCACTAGCCTTCAGCTGTGCTTGGTGTTAGCACTAGCCTTCAGCTGTGCTTGGTGTTAGCACTAGCCTTCAGCTGTGCTTGGTGTTAGCACTAGCCTTCAGCTGTGCTTGGTGTTAGCACTAGCCTTCAGCTGTGCTGTGCTTGGTGTTAGCACTAGCCTTCAGCTGTGCTGTGCTTGGTGTTAGCACTAGCCTTCAGCTGTGCTGTGCTTGGTGTTAGCACTAGCCTTCAGCTGTGCTGTGCTTGGTGTTAGCACTAGCCTTCAGCTGTGCTGTGCTTGGTGTTAGCACTAGCCTTCAGCTGTGCTGTGCTTGGTGTTAGCACTAGCCTTCAGCTGTGCTGTGCTTGGTGTTAGCACTAGCCTTCAGCTGTGCTGTGCTTGGTGTCAGCACTAGCCTTCAGCTGTGCTGTGCTTGGTGTCAGCACTAGCCTTCAGCTGTGCTGTGCTTGGTGTCAGCACTAGCCTTCAGCTGTGCTGTGCTTGGTGTCAGCACTAGCCTTCAGCTGTGCTGTGCTTGGTGTCAGCACTAGCCTTCAGCTGTGCTGTGCTTGGTGTCAGCACTAGCCTTCAGCTGTGCTGTGCTTGGTGTTAGCACTAGCCTTCAGCTGTGCTGTGCTTGGTGTTAGCACTAGCCTTCAGCTGTGCTGTGCTTGGTGTTAGCACTAGCCTTCAGCTGTGCTGTGCTTGGTGTTAGCACTAGCCTTCAGCTGTGCTGTGCTTGGTGTTAGCACTAGCCTTCAGCTGTGCTGTGCTTGGTGTTAGCACTAGCCTTCAGCTTGCTGTGCTTGGTGTTAGCACTAGCCTTCAGCTGTGCTGTGCTTGGTGTTAGCACTACGCCTTCAGCTGTGCTGTGCTTGGTGTTAGCACACGCCTTCAGCTGTGCTGTGCTTGGTGTTAGCACTAGCCTTCAGCTGTGCTGTGCTTGGTGTTAGCACTAGCCTTCAGCTGTGCTGTGCTTGGTGTTAGCACTAGCCTTCAGCTGTGCTGTGCTTGGTATTAGCACTAGCCTTCAGCTGTGCTGTGCTTGGTGTTAGCACTAGCCTTCAGCTGTGCTGTGCTTGGTGTTAGCACTAGCCTTCAGCTGTGCTGTGCTTGGTGTTAGCACTAGCCTTCAGCTGTGCTGTGCTTGGTGTTAGCACTAGCCTTCAGCTGTGCTGTGCTTGGTGTTAGCACTAGCTTTCAGCTGTGCTGTGCTTGGTGTTAGCACTAGCCTTCAGCTGTGCTTGGTGTTAGCACTAGCCTTCAGCTGTGCCAAGTCTCACTCACTACCATCAACCTGTAACACATCATGTCAACTTAATGTATTAAAAATAAATAGTCCTGGGTAATCTCCCTCCTTAACGAGTTTAGTTCCCACAAGATTTATATGGATAAATTACTAACAAATTTTTGTTTAAACTTTATAATGCTACAATGTAATAGAACAGTTTTAAATACAAAATTTTATCGAGATCTAAGCAATAGTTTTGGAGATAGGTATTTTTCCATTTATTTTTTATGGATTTGGATATTTTACCATGAAACAGTACATCCCTATATTAATTTCCCCACCCTTTCCCCCCAAACAAGTTCCTACCCATGCCTATTGGATACTCAAGACAACCTCTCAATATCGTCAAACCATCTTCATAACCCTTCCTTAGATATCCTCCTACACCTTCCATCTACTATCTATCTAATGTCTAGATCCTCTCAACAACACCTCTTCCACTCTTCGAACTGTATCATTCATATCACCACATTGTCTTATTTCTTCATTTAATGCAAAGTATTCGTTCTTGTCAATTAAGAGTATTTTGGCTTTTAATTCATGTACTGCACTATTTGCATAGCACTATTACATACTTCAAGGTTGAAAAACCTATTTTTCTCAATAAAATAGATCTCAACACAAACAATAACAATATGTACACAACCACATTTTAATGTACAGGCATATGCTCTCAGCTGTGTAGTATATGAATATTGTGGCTCTTTGTAACGTGTGGAGCTATGTAGTGATCTATCTAACGAATACGTTGTGCTAAATCAACAAACCTTTAGCATCAATCTTTTTCTTCATTTAGCATTAGCTACTGTGCACAAAAATGAAGATTACTAATTGCTGCCTCACCATGCCACTTACCAGCATAGTTCTCCATATAATCTGGCATAGAACGAGACTTGGGTAGAGGATGGAGCCCAGCTCTCTCGCTGCTTTCATAATAGTCGGCTACATTGCCCGAGTCTGACGAGAAGGTGGAGTAGACGTCCTGACCCAAGAAGAACGAGATAAACTGAACGTATCGCTCTCTAATAAGTGACAATGATGAGAACTCTGAATAAAATCAATTATAGTAATGTGTAATGTAGTTGTTTCACTTTACAGTAACATTCACTTTTAATATGTATTAAGATAGTAGGAATTATTAATATTAAGTTTGTATTTAAGGCAAACTTGTACTGAAGTATAAATGGGATGACCATAGCCCCTAACACCTCTCCCTGACTATTTGTGAGTATGTAGAAATCAGGAACAGTTCTGCACCACATAGTTATGAACTCTCACACAGCAGCACCACCAATCTCTATCTTTGCCAGTTTTGTGAACTGGATCATTTGATAAACACAGGTGTTTAGGAGTATAATATTACTAATGGCAAGCATACCCAGTAAGTAACTGTTCAATGAGCAGGGCGCTAGAGTACATCATGTGATAAAACAAATAAGGAGAGAATCTGAACTTTTAATTTAACTGGTTGCCAGAACAGACAGAGGAAAAAAGAGAAAAAAAGATAGAGAGGTTGTGGGGGCGAACTGCAAACTTAATAATTCTGAGTATTCCACTGGGCTTTCAGATGACCTACACTAATGGATTTTCTGTCAGTGGTACTAGCCCTTGTCTGTAAATATATGGTTCCAACCCCCCCCCCCCACCACCACCAATATTGCAAGTGCATTAAAGATGCTTACCCTTGTAACAGACACCAGATCAGTAATGTGTACTAAATTCAACAGAGAGGAAATATTAACACATTAATACACATTACCCTTATACTGTATATTAATTAATCCAGGTACTTTATCCATAGACATTTAGCTACATTAAAATTAACCATAACATTTACTCATTAATTTACAGTATAACTTTAAAATATCATCTGTCACAGCTGTCTCCCACCAAGGTCAGGTTACCCAAACAAATAAGAAACATTCACAATCATTCATTCAATAGCTTGCTTGCCAGGATACATACATTACAATGAAAAGAACTGAAGAACAACATCCCTACTCCTCTTCCAGTGCTGGCACTGGACTTCCCACCTTCAGGACCCAAATCCAGAAAGCTTGCTTCCTTGATTCATACTACTTACCCAAACTCAAATAAGTTGCACATAGGAGAGAGGAGCTTACAATGACGTTTCAGTCCAACTTAGACCATTTACAAAATCCAGGTAGGACGAAAATGTCGTCGTAGGTTATTTGTGAATTGTTCCAGTCACAGTATTGTGCCTTTTTGTTCTTTATTTAACCATACTCATTACTTGCTTCCCTTATCCACCTTATCATTCACCACTCTTTCCTCCTCCCTAGGAGATAGCAGACATCACGCATGCTCTGCCCTTACCCCTACTTGCTGGCAGAAACTGTGTGGTACCTTCGGCATCCTTCACTTCACCCCTTCCTCTCTACTAACTAATCAGCATTCCATCCTTACACCCTGGCTACCTCTCTCAGAACACTGAATTAACAGAATACAAATTAATGATAGGAGTGAGTGGGGCTAAGTGTGCTTTATGACAACATGCTGTTCGAGTGCAAGCAAGAAAACATGTATGAAGGGATTCAGGGAAACCGTTTAGCCAAAGGTGGAAAGTAGTCCCTACACTCTGAAGAACTGGTGGGAATACAACAGCCTGTAGAGGCATCTGGTCTGTAATGTTGGCACACACATGGCAAGGTGGTGATGGAGTGAGTGATGGGAAAAAGTTTTTTTTTCTTTTTTTCAGGTAACCCTACCTTGGTGGGAAACAGCCAATGTGTTAAAAATAATCATCATCAGGGTTACTAACTTCCCCATTAAAATTATTATAGTAATAAACTGTGGCCCACCATTAGAGAGAATTGGTTGTATAGAACACAGGAATGCCAGTCAATGAAATGTTTTTACTAAGTGAAGTATCTGTAACAATTTTTTTAACACACTAGCCATCTTCCACCAAGGTCCCCCCCGCACACACCCACCCGAAAAATACGAGGAAACGCATTCACCATCATTTAATCAACCACTGTCTTGCCACAAGTGTGCTGACATCACAACTCGGATAGTCTTCCATATCACATCACCCCTCCTTTAGAGAGCAGGCACTATATTTGCCACTCCAGGACTAAAGTCCAGCTAACCAGTTTACCAAAATTCTTTCATGTTACCTTGCTCACATTCAACAGCATGCCAAGACAAAACCTTCTTGTCTCCACTCACTTCAGACTAATGCACTTGTCACACAGGCCTGTTGGATGTTCAAGTCCCTAACACTCAAAACCTCTTTTACTCCTTCCCTCACTCCTTCCTAGAAATGACCCCTCCTTCCTTCCTTCCTTCCACCTCAGATTTATATACCCTCTCGGTCATTTTATTCTGCTTCATACTTTCTAAATGCTTCACTGAAAGGAATTTTGTCTGTAACATACAAGGAAATTAATTTGCTGAATGAAATAGTCTAAAAAAAAAAGCTCATCTTTAAGTGACGTTACATTCAATAAATGAAAATATCATTTGTAGATAAAATTTTATAGAAAAAAATACTTACACGATCTCTGCGGCGTGCATGGTGCAAGTTCTTGTTGATGGCGTATGGGGGGAGCATGTGACCAGGTGGCAGGTGAACTGGGTGGCCAGAAGGAAAGTGAGCTGGGTGGCCAGGTGGCAAATGGCCAAGGTGGCCAGGAGGAAGATGGGCCGGGTGGCCAGAAGGCAGATGAACCGGGTGTACCACCTGCGCTGATGGCAGGTAGTTGCTGCCGGAAACATACATGGACGGATGGGTGCCCCCGACTGTGACACTGGCCTGCAACATACACAATACACTGAAACATCCTTTTGAAACATGCCAACTTCTATAGACAATTCTCGCTTCTATACAATATATTCAAAACAACCTCACCTTACTATATTCATATTCTTATGAGGAACCTCACACTTTCTGTAAGCTTACAAATACTAGTTTCCTGAGGTTAATTTAGCTATACAGTGGTACCTTGACTTACGAGTTTAATCTGTTCTGTGACCTAGCTCATAACTCAATTTGCTCGTATATCAAATCAATTTTCCTCACTGAAATTAACTGAAATGCTATTAATCTGTTCCAGCGGAATTCCTCTTCTCGAGAAGCAGGAGAATTTTTTTTTTTTTCAACAAGTCGGCCGTCTCCCACCAAGGCAGGGTGACCCAAAAAAGAAAGAAAATCCCCAAAAAGAAAATACGTACTTTCATCATCATTCAACACTTTCACCACACTCACACATTATCACTGTTTTTGCAGAGGTGCTCAGAATACAACAGTTTAGAAGCATACACATATAAAGATACACAACATATCCCTCCAAACTGCCAATATCCCAAACCCCTCCTTTAAAGTGCAGGCATTGTACTTCCCATTTCCAGGACTCAAGTCCGACTATATGAAAATAACCGGTTTCCCTGAATCCCTTCACTAAATATTACCCTACTCACACTCCAACAGATCGTCAAGTCCCAAGTACCATTCGTCTCCATTCACTCCTATCTAACACGCTCATGCACGCTTGCTGGAAGTCCAAGCCCCTTGCCCACAAAACCTCCTTTACCCCCTCTCTCCAACCCTTTCGAGGACGACCCCTACCCTGCCTTCCTTCCCCTATAGATTTATATGCTTTCCATGTCATTCTACTTTGATCCATTCTCTCTAAATGACCAAACCACCTCAACAACCCCTCTTCTGCTCTCTGACTAATACTTTTATTAACTCCACACCTTTTCCTAATTTCCACACTCCGAATTTTCTGCATAATATTTACACCACACATTGCCCTTAAACAGGACATCTCCACTGCCTCCAACCGTCTCCTCGCTGCTGCATTTACCACCCAAGCTTCACACCCATATAAGAGTGTTGGTACTACTATACTTTCATACATTCCCTTCTTTGCCTCCATAGGTAACGTTTTTTGACTCCACATATACCTCAACGCACCATTCACCTTTTTTCCCTCATCAATTCTATGATTAACCTCATCCTTCATAAATCCATCCGCCGACACGTCAACTCCCAAGTATCTGAAAACATTCACTTCTTCCATACTCCTCCTCCCCAATTTGATATCCAATTTTTCTTTATCTAAATCATTTGATACCCTCATCACCTTACTCTTTTCTATGTTCACTTTCAACTTTCTACCTTTACACACATTCCCAAACTCATCCACTAACCTTTGCAATTTTTCTTTAGAATCTCCCGTAAGCACAGTATCATCAGCAAAAAGTAACTGTGTCAATTCCCATTTTGAATTTGATTCCCCAAAATTTAATCCCACCCCTCTCCTGAACACCCTAGCATTTACTTCCTTTACAACCCCATCTATAAATATATTAAACAACCATGGTGACATTACACATCCCTGTCTAAGACCTACTTTTACCGGGAAGTAGTCTCCCTCTCTTCTACACACCCTAACCTGAGCCTCACTATCCTCATAAAAACTCTTTACAGCATTTAATAACTTACCACCTATTCCATATACTTGCAACATCTGCCACATTGCTCCTCTATCCACTCTATCATATGCCTTTTCTAAATCCATAAATGCAATAAAAACTTCCCTACCTTTATCTAAATACTGTTCACATACATGCTTCAATGTAAACACTTGATCTACACATCCCCTACCCACTCTGAAACCTCCTTGCTCATCCGCAATCCTACATTCTGTCTTACCTCTAATTCTTTCAATTATAACCCTACCGTACACTTTTCCTGGTATACTCAGTAAACTTATTCCTCTATAATTTTTACAGTCTCTTTTGCCCCCTTTCCCTTTATATAAAGGGACTATACATGCTCTACGCCAATCCCTAGGTACCTTCCCCTCTTTCATACATTTATTAAACAAAAGTACCAACCACTCCAACACTATATCCCCCCCTGCTTTTAACATTTCTGTCATGATCCCATCAGTTCCAGCTGCTTTACCCCTTTTCATTCTACATAATGCCTCACGTACCTCCCCCACACTTACATTCTGCTCTTCTTCACTCCTAAAAGATGGTATACCTCCCTGACCAGTGCATGAAATTACTGCCTCTCTTTCTTCCTTAACATTTAAAAGTTCCTCAAAATATTCTCGCCATCTACCTAATACCTCCATCTCCCCATCTACTAACTCCCCTCCTCTGTTTTTAACTGACAAATCCATACTTTCCCTAGGCTTTCTTAACTTGTTTAACTCACTCCAAAATTTTTTCTTATTTTCATTAAAATTTCTTGACAGTGCCTCTCCCACTCTATCATCTGCTCTCCTTTTGCACTCTCTCACCACTCTCTTTACCTTTCTTTTACTCTCCATATACTCTGCTCTTCTTTTAACACTTCTGCTTTGTAAAAACCTCTCATAAGCTACCTTTTTCTCTTTTATCACACCCTTTACTTCATCATTCCACCAATCACTCCTCTTTCCTCCTGCCCCCACCCTCCTATAACCACAAACTTCTGCCCCACAATCTAATACTGCATTTTTAAAACTATTCCAACCCTCTTCAACCCCCCCACTACTCATCTTTGCACTAGCCCACCTTTCTGCCAATAGTCGCTTATATCTCACCCGAACTTCCTCCTCCCTTAGTTTATACACTTTCACCTCCCTCTTACTTGTTGTTGCCACCTTCCTCTTTTCCCATCTACCTCTTACTCTAACTGTAGCTACAACTAAATAATGATCCGATATATCAGTTGCCCCTCTATAAACATGTACATCCTGGAGCCTATCCATCAACCTTTTATCCACCAATACATAATCTAATAAACTACTTTCATTACGTGCTACATCATACCTTGTATATTTATCCTCTTTTTCATAAAATATGTATTACTTATTACCAAATCTCTTTCTACACATAGCTCAATTAAAGGCTCCCCATTTACATTTACCCCTGGCACCCCAAATTTACCTACTACTCCCTCCATAACATTTTTACCCACTTTAGCATTGAAATCCCCAACCACCATTACTCTCACACTTGATTCAAAACTCCCCATGCATTCACTCAACATTTCCCAAAATCTCTCTCTCTCCTCTACACTTCTCTCTTCTCCAGGTGCATACACACTTACCATACCCCCATGTCATTACGATTTCTTGAGGCATACACACTTATTATAACCCACTTTTCACATCCAATCTTTATTTTACTCCACATAATCCTTGAATTAATACATTCATAGTCCCTCTTTTCCTGCCATAGCTTATCCTTCAACATTATTGCTACTCCTTCTTTAACTCTAACTCTATTTGAAACCCCTGACCTAATCCCATTTATTCCTCTCCACTGAAACTCTCCCACCCCCTTCAGCTTTGTTTCACTTAAAGCCAGGACATCCAGCTTCTTCTCATTCATAACATCCACAATCATCTCTTTCTTATCATTTGCACAACATCCATGCACATTCAGACTTCCCACTTTGACAATTTTCTTCTTATTCTTTTTAGTAATCTTTACAGGAAAAGGGGTTACTAGCCCATTGTTCCCGGCTTTTTTGTTGACTTTTACAACACGCATGGCTTACGGAGGAAAGATTCTTATTCCACTTCCCCATGGATATAAAAGGAAAAGTAATAAGACCAAGAACTATTAAGATAAAATCAAAGAAAACTCAGATGAGTGTGTATAAATAAATGTGTACATGTATGTGTAGTGTGACCTAAGTGTAAGTAGAAGTAGCAAGACATACCTGTAATCTTGCATATTTATGAGACAGACAAAAGACATCAGCAATCCTACCATCATGTAAAACAATTACAGGCTTTCGTTTTACGCTCACTTGGCAGGAGAAAATACTTCAATATAATGCCAATATCAACTCTACTGCTTATTTATCTATCACAATTGATCTAATATGACATGATAAACAATAAAAATAACATAGAAACATGATATATATTCTAGAATGAATAAAATATGTCATTATGTGACGAGTGGTGGTGGCCACTCCCGCTCTGACCATATCTTCCCATTTTTCTCCTTCAGAAAATGGAGTGTTTGTGAGGCTAACTGCACTAGATCACTAGTTTCATAAGGAAAACACTGACACAATGTATTTATAAATAAGAAATATTGTATAAAAACATAATAAAACACAATAAACTGGTTTTATGAAGTGTATGTATTTACCTTGGAGAAGACGCTGGCAGAGGTGAGTGTAGAAAAGATAGTCTACTTGCTACACTCTTAATGCTACACTTTATCGCTACCTTAATTGCTCCACTCTTGACTGGTGCTATAGCCTTTATCGATTCCTCTTGCTTTAGTATCATACATAACTTAGAAATACAGTGGAACCCCGCTTTACGATCACCTCCCAATGCGACCAATTATGTAAGTGTATTTATGTAAGTGTGTTTGTACATGTATGTTTGGGGGTTTGAAATGGACTAATCTAATTCACAATATTCCTTATGGGAACAAATTCGTTCAGTACTGGCACCTGAACATACTTCTGGAATGAAATAATATCGTAAACTGGGGGTCCACTGTACTACGGTGGTACTGCCTGGCCAAGTCCACAACTCGCACACCTCGATCGTGTTTATCAATGATTTCATTCTTTAATTCACTGGACATCATCCTCTTTTTCTTCTTGGCACTGTCCTTTAAGAACATAAGAACATGAGAAAGAAAACTGCAACAGGCCTACTGACCCATGTGGATTAAAATATATTGAATATGTCACTACAAGACTCGTTCATAACGTTGATGAATGAGACACACTTGTGCAACTTCTGGATATTTCCATTCCAGAATAAAGAGACCCAAATGTTGGAGAAATGTTTGATCATCGTGGAGCAGGTCCATGTCTCCCCCCCCCTGGATTAGCCCAATGACCTACCCAGTCTGGTCACCTCCACTCAAGGAAGGAGCACGGCACCAGACCCAGCAGCACAAGCTAGTCAGGTCCAACTCTCACCCACCCACACACACTCATGTATTTATCTAACCTATTTTTAAAACTACACAACGTTTTAGCCTCAATAACTGTACTCGGGAGCTTGTTCCACTCATCCACAACTCTATTACCAAACCAGTGCTTTCCTATATCCTTCCTGAATCTGAATTTTTCCAACTTGAAACCATTGCTGCGAGTCCTGTCTTGGCTGGAAATTTTCAGCACGCTATTTACATCCCCTTTGTTTATTCCTGTTTTCCATTTATACACCTCGATCATATCCCCCCTAATTCTACGCCTTTTGAGAGAGTGCAGATTCAGGGCCCTCAGTCATAGGGAAGATTTCTGATACATGGGATCATCATTGTCATCCTCCTCTGTACGTTTTCCAGAGCATTTATATCCATTCTGTAATACGGTGACCAGAACTGAGCAGCATAGTCTAAATGAGGCCTAACCAAGGATATATAGAGTTGAAGAACAACCTGAGGACCTCTATTATTTATACTTCCTGATATGAAGCCAAAAATTCTGTTAGCTTTATTGCTAATGCACTGTTGTCTTGGTTTTAGTATTAATATCCACATTATTTAGTTTATATGTGGCATGGTTATTTACCTGTCCAACATTTAGAACTTTGCATTTGTCAATATTAAACTGCATCTGCCACTTCTCCGACCATTGCAGCAGTCTATTCAAATCATCCTGGAGTTCTCTAGTGTCCTCATTAGAATGAATTGGACGGCATATTTTGGCGTCACCAGCAAATTTGCTTATGTCGCTATTTATTCCCTCATCTATGTCATTTATGTAAATTGTGAACAACAACGGGCCCAACACTGACCCCTGAGGAACACTGCTTGTGACGTGCCCCTATTCTGATTTCTCCCCATTTATGCAAACTCTGCTGCCTATTTGTCAGCCATGCCTCTACCCAGGAAAAAATTTCTCCTCCTATTCCGCGTGCCTTAAGTTTCCTCAATAGCCTCTGGTGTTGCCTTAAGTTTCCTCAATAGCCTCTGGTGTTGAACTCTATCGAAAGCCTTACTGAAGTCCATATACACAATATCATATTCATTACCATGATCTACCTCCTCAAACACCTTAGTGAAAAAAGCTAGTAAATTCGTAAGACAGGAACGCCCCTTTGTAAAACCATGTTGAGATTCATTAATCAATCTGTGCCTATCAAGATGGCTACGAATTGATTCTGCAATTATCGATTCCATAAATTTTCCCACTATGGAGGTAAGGTTTATTGGTCTATAGTTCGAAGCCAAGGACCTATCACCTGCCTTGTAAATAGGTATTACATTTGCCATTTTCCACTTATCATGCACTATGCCAGTTTGTAGTGATATGTTAAAAAGATTAGCCAAAGGTATGCTAAGTTCCTCTTTACATTCCTTTAACACCCTTGCAAACAGTTCATCAGGGCCTGGGGATTTGTAAGGTTTTAGTTTCTCTATTTGTCTGAGGATCATGTCACTAGTTACTGCAATCGTGCATAGTTTACTTTCTTAGGACCCATGGTTAGAAAAAAGAAATTTGGCAAAATAACTGCACAAAACGCAAGCACAACACAAGAGAGATGCTTCCACGGTGAGGTAAACACATGCACTACTGAGCAGATGTTGTAGCGTTCACTGCACCAACTAGTGGTGGTGTTCTGAAGCTTGCTCATAACTCAGATTTTGGCTCGTAACTCAAAGCAAAAAATCGACCGAGCAACAGCTCGTAACACGAAGAACTCGTACGTTGGGGCACTCGTAAGTCGAGGTTCAACTGTACTAATATGATCTAGGTTATATAAACTTGTATAAATGTGTATATAACCACAAACAAGCAAATTAAAAAACAGCCACACCATATATGACAAAGCAGCAGCAGAACATAACCAGAAATGTTCAGATCTGTACAATTATCACTCATGGCGAGAGTATGGCTTGTGAAATCACTTCTTCACCAGTATTCACAATTATTTATGCATACAATAACCTTACCACTGCTTTAAGAGCTTCATATTTAGTATCCAATGCAACACTGCACAGCAATTTGTTTTAAACACTGGATACTTCCCACCAATGTATAGTGGCACAGAAAGGAATAAAAATTCAACATTACTCATTTTCTAGTAACTGCAATTAACTAACATAACCTTGCAAGTCTGTTAACAGTTAAGAGGAGAACCAAACAATACTGTTTCATGCCCTCCCTTACACACTTAACTGAAGGACTTAAGTCCTGGAGGTGGAAAGTAATATACCTGCACTCTAAAAGAGGTTTGAGATATCTGTTGTTTAGAGGAACATCTAAACTGTGGTATCTGTGTGCCTTTGGAAAAACAGCGAGTGTAAATGATGGTGCAAGCTCTTCTTCATCGGGTGACCCTACCTCGGCGAGAGACGGCCAGAATGTTAAAAAAAAAAAATCCTTGTCATACCTTGGAGGAGTGCTGTGCTGCGGTGAGGGATCTAGCAGGCTGCACTGAGCTTCCTCTTCTACCAGAGGGGGATCTGGGACGTGGAGAACCAGGAGAACGAGCCGGAGTGTCATTATTGCTGTCTTGCCAAACTCTTGACACATGTTCATCTACAGAGGAGGATGTTTTGAAATTTAACACAGTCTAAATGAACAATGATTTACATGATCATGCTACATATAGCTAAAAAAAGAAGTGTGGAATATAAATATTATTCATACTAATTCCTAAGTGACTATACAACTGTTTACATTTTTATTCTTTCTCAGCCTCTTTTCCAACCATTACATTATAATATACTTTTATGTAAGTGATACCATCTACTTATCACATTATACTGTAGTATCATTTATTTTTTATTATTATCACACTGGCCGATTCCCACCAAGGCAGGGTGGCCCGAAAAAGAAAAACTTTCACCATCATTCACTCCATCACTGTCTTGCCAGAAGGGTGCTTTACACTACAGTTTTTAAACTGCAACATTAACACCCCTCCTTCAGAGTGCAGGCACTGTACTTCCCATCTCCATTTAGTCTTCATATTTCAAAACTAAGTACCCCAATACACTGCTTTTTTTTTTTTTCTATTTTGCACAGGTCAAGCAAGCATGGTATATACGTACTTTAAAATCTACCAAACCCTCACCAATGCTTTGTATTATATTTCCCTGATATACATAATCAATTCCTTCAAATACTGTACATAAAAGACAAATAAATGAAAAGATAATTAAAAAGGCATCTGTATTTATTCTTCACTAGATATAGAAATGTTCCCCATTTAACGATGGTTTGACTAATGATATTTCGACTTTATGATGGTGCAACAGTAAAGTATATTCAGTACTGTACATTTATTGACAGGATAAACTTGTATTCATTTATACAATTTTCAATACTGATATTTAATTAGTTTCAGTAATTATTTATTTCCTGTAATTGTTTTACATGATGGTAGGATTGCTGGTGTCCATTTTTCTGTCTCATGAACATGCAAGGTTTCAGGTACATCTTGCTACTTCTACTTACACTTGGGTCACACTACACATACATGTACAAGCATATATATACACACACCTCTGGGTTTTCTGCCATTTTCTTTCTATCTTCTTGTTTATTTCCTCTTATCTCCATGGGGAAGTGGAACAAAATTCTTCCTCTGTAAGCCATGCGTGTTGTAAGAGGCGACTGAAATGCCGGGAGCAAGGGGCTAGTAACCCCTTCTCCTGTATAAATTACTAAATTTGAAAAGAGAAACTTTTGTTTTTCTTTTTGGGCCGCCCCGCCTCGGTGGGATATACGGCCGATGCGTTGAAAGAAAGAACTATTCATTTACTTATTCATTGACAGTAGTTATTTATTTACTTATTAACTTATCATGATATATATTCATATTCGACTTACAATATTTTCAACTTATGACGGGTTCATTGTGACGTAACCCCATCGTAAGTCAAAGAGCACCTGTATATTTACCTTTGAGGGATTTTGAGTTTTCTTACTCCCAGAGTCCAGCCCTGTGGCAGGTAAACCACTCCAGATAACTTACCCAGTATGGACTGACAAGGATCTGCATCATCAAGGGGAATCTTCTGTGTCAGCTTGTCGAGAAGAAGTGACGGAGGGAGACTGTTAAAGGCGTGTTCTCTCCGGCACTCGTCAGACACATTGTCCCCCTGCAATGTGGTAAGCAAAAGCACACTAAGAGGCTTTCCCTTCTTCATACTTACAAAATCAGCAAGTATTAACAACTCTTCCAAGGACCTCTGCATTAAAATGAAAGACAGGGAAGCCACAATGATAGCTGAAAGAAAATTCAAAGACATGTCAAGAACAGTGAGAATCAATTAACCACTTCACTGTCCGTGCCACAGTACTACGAGTCTGGAGTCTAACCGTGCTGTAGAACTATGCGACGAGCTTAGCTCACTCAGATAATCGGTGAGAGGTAAATTGGAGCCTAGATATGAGAGAACTGGTTGATGCAGTAAGTATGCACCATATAGAAAGAAATCCTGCCACACGCAGTACATAATGGAAAAAAAACTGCAGCAGTGTTAGATATGGAGGACATATTACCAAAATAAAAAATTATGCTGATTGGTTTCAGGACTGGAAGTAGGTGAAACTGAGCTCAAAGTAGCAGAAATATTTAATTTTTGCTAGTCCAGAGTAAACAAATCAGATTACTCATCCAATACGTGTCCAACTGGTCGGTCTAACATGCGTTCACAAATGTACTGACATCATTTATACAATTATTACAATAATGCATAACAGTAAATCTCTTTTTTTGTGAACAAAATTTTTTTGTGTGAATAAAAATTAAAAATGGAATTCATGTGTAAAGCTTCAAAACGTAACTAATGAACAGAGGAAATGTTATTTTAGTGCCAGGAATGCCTGCATTGTTTATTCTGGACCCTATTTTGAAATTGGCATATTTTCAAATGTGTGTGAAATTGGCCAAATTTTAAATTTATGATCACTTTACTGGGTAGCTGAAATAGGCGACTGGGCAGCTTCTTGTACTCAATCGATAAAATGGAAGTCATACCAGCGAAATAGCATAATTGGCCTAAAACAGAACTCGGTGGGTAAATCACTGATACATAAATATTGATGACAGCAAAATTTGCGGAAGTGTAGTTTCGTAAGTTTCTCATCAAATTTTGTACTTTTTATTTTATTACCTTCAGAGAAAGATTCTCTACCATTTCATAAGAAAAAATGCATTTTTTTTTTGTTAAATTTTTGGACCCTGTGGACACTTTTCTGACTGGGGGTCTAGACACTTAAAAGGATCAAGGATGTAAAAGATAACGATTTTACAGATGTGTGGTTACTTTATCATAGCCACAGGTAAACTCTGGATAAAATAAGACTACAATGTAAATGAATATACGTATGTACCTGATAAAATCTACTCAACATATACCAAGTGAAACAAATTAAAGTAACCCAACTCACCTCCTGGATCTTCTTAAAGGACTGTTGTACTTTCTCCTGTGATTCTCTCTCCCTCTTGACTTTCTCCAGTCGTTCTATTAACAATGCAGCAAACTCCCCAGGCTTCATGTTAGGAATGGATTCGTGCCGGAGACGGTGAGTGCGAGGCATAAATGGCACACCACCGTGGAGGATCCCAGTGCCTCCCTGACTGCCAGAAAAGCTGCTCACTCCAGCAGCACTCAGGCAGAGCTCTCGATTCTGACGCGCATTTTCTCTCATTCTGTAGTATTGTCTTTTAAGATATTTAGGGTTGATGGGGCGACCTACTGACATACCATCTCTGAGGAGAATAAACAAAATCAGCAGATATCCTTTAACAACCAAACAGGGTTGATGGGACGACCTACTGACATAACCATCTCTGAGGAGAATAAACAAAATCAGCAGATATCCTTTAACAACCAAATAGCGTGCGTGAGTGTGTTAGATAGGAGTGAATGGAGACGAATGGTATTTGGGACCTGACAAGCTGTTGGAGTGTGAGCAGGGTAATATTTAGTGAAGGGATTCAGGGAAGCCGGTTATTTTTATATAGCCGGACTTGAGTCCTGGAAATGGGAGGTACAATGCCTGCATTTTACAGGAAGGGTTTGGGATATTGGCAGTTTGGAGGGATATGTTGTGTATCTTTATACGTATATGCTTCTAAACTGTTGTATTCTGAGCACCTCTGCAAAAGCAGTGATTATGTGTGAGTGAGGTTAAAATGTTGAATGATGATGAAAGTATTTTTCTTTTGTGCAGTAAATGTCATTTACATTTGTTTACATCTGTTTAGTGTGACTGAACAACGAATGTAAGTGAAAGATGATATAAAGAATAAAAGGCACAATACTGTGACTGGAACAATACACAAATAACTCTCACATAAGAGACAAACATTCACACCTCTATGAACACAGATGTGTAAAACTTTTCAACACGCTAGGTGTCTCCCACCAAGGCAGGGCGGCCCACAACAGAAACAAACACTTTCACCATCATTCACACATAATCACTGTCTTTGCAGAGGCATGCAGATACAACCGTTTAGATATCACTCTAAACAGCAAATCTCTATATAATATAATTTGGAAAAAAAAAAAGTTGAAACAAAGCAACTTGCTTCACACAGCAAGTACTCATGTTGCTATACAATGATCACCAACATCACCTTCACACAGCAAGTACTCATGTTGCTATACAATGATCACCAACATCACCTTCACACAGCAAGTACTCATGTTGCTATACAACAATCACCAACATCACTTTGAAACCTCCATATCTTTAAGTAATAGTCAGTTCTCACACATTCTCATCTAAAATCAGTGCGAACTTTTTTGCAAGACAAAATAATTTATATTTTTTCAAACTCGCTGGCACTGCGGGCACATTTATTTTAGACCCTTTGGCAGTTTAAGGGTTAATACACGATACCACCAGCCTGAAACATTAATGTCTGATGACGCTGGTTAAAACAACAAATATATCCTCATTTTAATATTAAAAACCCACATTTTACTAAAAGATAAAAAAAAAAGTTTATATAATAATACATTAAAAAAATACTGTCATCATATACTATGATCCTGTTATTTAATATACAAGATACAATAGTAATTAATGCAACAAACAGCTAAACTTATCTCCCATTTCTTTTTTCTACTTACAGCTTCATCTTAAATCTGTTTCAAGATGCAAAGTACTGCAGTCCAAGACTATACGTTACCACAGATCCCATGGCAACGCAAGGCAAAAGGGAAGCACATAGATCACACCTAAATCAATACCAGATACATGATGCTGTAGGTAATTATCAAAATCTCAACATTTTGTATTCATCTGCATCCCTTAAAATACTTCATACTTGTATACTCTCCTATTGCTTACTCTCTTAACATTCCTATATATTAATGTCTTTATTCCTTCACAACTTCATGGACAAAATTTCCTAGGCAGAAAATGATGCCACCATCCATCATCTGTCAATGATTACTGCCCTCCCCCTCCCCAACCTCACGTCAAGTCTCCTGAATGAGAAAGGAAATTCTGTATTACAAGAAAAAGAACTATTAAGAAACACACAGAAAATATACTGTAAATGTAAACCGAGTGTAAGTACATAATTGTAAGATTAATCTGTCCTCTTACATGATCATGAGGCAGAAAGAAAAGACCAGAAATCCTGCCAAAGTGCAAAATATTAACAGGCTTCCATTTCGCACTGGTATGACAGGAGGGTAGTAGCTTCATGGGTAGTTGTTGTCTAATAGCTCCAAGTAAGTCAAATGCTGCCTGAGCTAGAATGAGCTTGAAGCAGAAAAAGCAACATGAAAGCATTATGGCAAAATGTGCAACATGTGTTGAGCAGCAGCCAGCTGGTGCAGACAAGTGTACTCACACAGAAGAATCAGTGCAGGAGAGGGTGTCGTCGGTGAGAGCGTCAGAACTCAGACTCTGCAGTTCTGAGTCCTGTCTGCTGGACACGTGCGCCGAGGAGTAAATTGCGTGGTAGGGGTTCACACCCCCTCCAACACAGCTGCTGCTGCCATGCAAATATTGCCTAGAATATAAACACAATAAAATGGTAACTAAAAACAAGGAAAAGCAAAACAAACTAAAGGTGAAAACTTTAGCAAACTTAAACTAAAACTGAGTACAACATAACCAAGAGGAGTGAAGCATACATACTAGTAAACAAAAGCATAACAAAAAGTGAAAAAAGAACTAATTCAGTAAGTAGCAAAACAAAAGTAATTTATTTACAAGCAAAAAACTAGAAAAAACTGGGTTAATCTTCAAACAGTGGACTTTAAGCGATGACACTCAATAATGTCAACACTAGCACCTACTGCCAGGCATCACCAACACAAAAACTGCGTTCAAAGCTTAACTTCCCTTCACTTGACCATACAAAAAAGTTTTGTTCCTTTTGTGCTTTCTTCATATGGTCAAGTGTCTTCATCAGTCTTTCCTTTCCAGCTTAGCTTTATCATTCTCTTCAGAAATTTACCAGGATTGCATACTCCACATGTCCCAACATTAACTTTTGTTTTAATTTCTTGCTAATAAAGTATACCTGTAGCATAACTGACTAGCTTCAACTTATTTCTCTCGTAACCAGTCCTGAGGTCGAGGTTCCTTGGAAACCACCTGATCACCTAGGCTGCTGTTGCCTGCGACCCATAGGAATACATGGCCATCTTAGCCTAGCTGATCAAACAACCTGCATAACATGTCCAGTTTCCTCACGAAAACTAACCTTGTGTAAAAACACGAAGAACCATAGTATTTTGAGGATTGATATATAGGAGGGATCTGCATATATTGCACCTCTTTTCAATGTTCCATGTTTTCCTTGGCTTCAAACTGAGCCATTGTTCATTATGTTCCATGCGCCGGCGATTGTCACCAGTGCGTGGAACAATGGCTCAACTGAAGCCAATGAAAATGTGGAACACTGAAAAGAAAGCTATATACGAGGAACCCGCCTGTAGTTGTTTGTCATAGATGTGAATCACCAACTAATACATACTGCCAAATTAAAATTTTACAAAATTCACTAAAATATGTATGTTGTCCCTTTGCACAAAATGCAAATTCCAAGAGAAATGCTACAAGAACTACTACATGAAACAACTGCTTTATGAGATACACACAATACATTACTGATCTGTATGCTGGTGATCTGGCTTGCAGATAAGACTGAGGTTTACTGCAGCATATATTCATAACTAAATGATGAACAAATGAATATTTGTGAACATTTCAATACTTGCATGTAAAATATTGTGTGGCCAAATCTACAAATCGGTAACAAAGTCTTCCAATGTGACTGTTTAGAATGTGAGATAAACACAAACTACAAGCGCAAAAACCTTGTTTCTCTCATTTATAATCAACCTTATCATCATCAGTTTGATTTACATAAACTTTTGTAATAACAATAATAATAATTTCTTATTCACTACAAAAAAAACTGCAGAGGAGCCATGGTATTTTGACCAAACAAGTCCACATAACAAGCCAGTAACTGCAAAAACTTACTGGACCTAGGAAAAATTAGTATTACAGCAATGTTACAAAAATTCAGAAAAAAAAATCTAAGAACTGAAAAAATATTATGTATATCTTTGGAATGGGAAATTTGTATTAAAAAATTATACCATTAGCCACTGTGTACAATATTTTGTTTAGGAAACAAATATTTTGTAACATACGGACTGCTTTCCACCAAGGAAGGGTGATCCGCCAAGGCAGTGATCCACCAAGGCAGTGATCCGCCAAGGCAGTGATCCACCAACGCAGTGACCTGCCAAGGCAGTGATCCACCAAGGCAGTGACCCGCCAAGGCAGTGATCCACCAAGGCAGTGATCCACCGAGGCAGTGATCCACCGAGGCAAAGACCCACCAAGGCAGTGATCCACCAAGGCAATGATCCACCAAGGCAGTGACCCACTGAAGCAGTGATCCACTGAGGCAGTGGCCCACTGAAGCAGTGATCCACCAAGGCAGTGGCCCACTGAAGCAGTGATCCACCAAGGTAGGGTGTCCATAACAGGGTGACCTACCAAGGCAGAATGATTTGCCAAGGAAAAACAATTACTGTCAAATGGCCCAGTGAAAAAAAAAAAAAGGCCCTGAAAGCCTAAATTAATTTCACGAGAAAAACTGCCAATGAAATATTGTGGTGACAAGTCACACTGTAACTGCCCACTGCCACCACCTTACACCCTCATAATAAGGCACTAAAGTCTTCATCATATCATAAGTAATGTGAAAACCCACAAACACCTTTTTTCCATGCTTAGTAACTTCAGCTTCAGTAAAATCATTTGTTTTACAATGAAAACAGAGCAACATGTTTGTAGAAATATACACCAATTTTTCTAGGAACCTCTACACATACTTGAGGATTTGAAGTGACATATGGTAACACTGTGTGGCAATTGATGGTCAATAAGACCCTTCAGTAACACTTCAAAGATCTGCTTCATACCAAGTGGCTTATCAAGCAGGCTGTGCACATGAAGAGATGCTGTCACCAAAATCTGCAGTCTAAGACTTACCCAGCAAAAGCTTCAGGTTTTCTTCTCTCGGCACTGGCACGCTGTTTGACTGTGGCTGCCAGAGCTACCTGGGTAAGCCGCAGCTGAGTGCCCGATGCACTGCCCTCGTACTCACAGTCTTCATGTAATGTGGGTAGTACTCCACCACCACCAATAGTTCCAGGACTGCCAGGAGACAAGGTGTGGGGAGAGTCCGTGCCAATGCCACCAGCATGCTGAGTGGCAGCTGCCAAGTAATTTAGGTAGCTTTCACTCTTCAGGAAGCTCGGATACGTGCTGCGTTCTATCTCCACCTCAACCTACAACAAACAAATTAGTATGACTCCACTTGCATTTATCTTCCAGAATAAATTTTAGAATGATACAGCCTAATACTCTTACTACATGTTGGTACACCTTAAAAACTTTCTTACTCTTAAAAAAACCAAAATATAATCTTAAATCTTTCCTCATATTCAAGATGATCCTTGTCAGTGAACAAATCTTATCCCAAACAGACTATGAGAATTACCAAATTTAAAATTAAATAACAGTACAATACACACGTAAGATCATCAATCGAATTTTATCTCTGAATAATATACAAACGTGTCCAGTGGTAGACAGAGGGTATTGTACAATTACCTCTCTCTGTGCAGCATCAAATATATTGTGGTCAATGTTGCGGGCATTGATGCGATCATTGACTAATTTGTACGTCTTTTCCGTGACCCGCACGGCGTAGTTCCTGATGAATTTCTTCCAGATGATGGTCACTAGCTGCGACGGGTCCGGGTGATCAGACTTCCTGAGTCCGTTGCAGGCGAACCAGAAGTTGAGCGACTCACAGGTGCCACACTCTTCCTTGAGGTACTCTTGGAAGAGGTGCACTCCCTGGGGGTCCTCTAGTAGGTGTAGGAGAGACTGCGACCATCGAATGGCAGGCGGGGTCGAGCCACCCTCACCGCCACCACAGCAGGGAGAGCCCGCCTCCATTGATCCTGTGCCTACTGCTGGACCATCACCTCCACCCTCACCTGTTGCAACAATTCAAATATAAAATGCCACTTCCTTGTGAAAGCATGAGAACTATAAAGGGAGAAAAAGAGAAGGAAATAGACAAGATCAGAGCCTAGAAGCAGTGAAGGGAAGGAGGAATAGTGTGATAGAGGAAATAGGGAGGATGAGCAGGAACGAGAGATAATATGGTGGAGTGGAAGATATGGAGGCAGGGAGAAAAAAGATAGAGGTGTGGAAATAAGGAAGGATAGGTGGGGGAATAAGGAAGGGTAGGGTAGGCCAGTGCTTCATGGACTAGCTAAGTGTGAGAGAGCTCTCATCTAGGTAGTCAATGATCGCGGTAATTTTTATCCAGTTAGCTGGACTTGGGTCCTGGAAATGGGAAGTATAATGCCTACACTTTAAAGGAGGGGTTTGGGATACAGGAAGTTTGGAGGGACTTCTAAACTGTCGTATCTGAGCGCCTCTGCAAAGACAGTGATTATATATTAGTGAAAGTGTTGAATGATGATGAAAGTATTTTTCTTTCTTTTTGGGCTTTTCTTTCCTTTTAGGTTACACTGCCTCGGTGGGAAATGACCAGTGTTAAAAAAAAAAAAAGGTAAGGAGGTGGAGGAATAAGAATACGGAGGCAGAGGAATGAAGACTGAGAGATGGGGGAAAGAAAGGACAGGAAGGGAGGAGGATAGGGAGGTGGGGGAAACGAGGATAGGGAGGTGAACCATTTAGGACATGTAGGGGAAAAATAAGAATTGGGATGTGGGCAATAAGGAGGCAAGAAAGAATAGGAAAAAAGGGAAAAGATGGGACAAGGGAAAGAAAAGAGGAGGAAGAAAGATATCCCACTTCCTACTTGGACCCAGAATATTTCACACAATAGAATCACCATTGGGAGCAAGGGGCTAGAAACCTCTTCTCCTGTATATATTACTAAATTTGAAAGGAGAAACTTTCGTTTTTTCTTTTGGGCCACCCCGCCTCGGTGGGATACGGTTGGTGTGTTGAAAGAAAGAAGAATCACCATTAGTACCATTAAAGGTAATTTTTTGTTTTACCTCAACACCATCTCCTACCAAGGCAAGGTGACCCAACATAAACACATTCACCAACATTCATTCAATCTCTGTCTTCCAAAGCCCTACTAATGAAAAGTCAATTAAATTATATATATTCCAGAGTATAATGGAAACAACACTTTTATACGGGTGTGAATATTACACGAGAGGATTCAGGGCACAGAAATTAAAAGGCAGTGTGGGGTCACCAAGGGTGACCCCAGACTGATGATGGGGGTAGGGTGGAAGATAGGAGGGATAGGGCGTCATACCAGGAATGGTGGAAGGGAGGATGTAATGGATACTAGAGTTTTGGGGGCTTACTTAAGTATCCAGGCAGCTTGTGCAAGCATGTTAGATAGGAGTGAATGGAGCCAAGTGGTTTTTATGACTTGATGTGCTCTTGGAGTTTAATCAAAGTAATGTTTATGAAGGGACCGAGAGAAACCAGTTAGCTGGACTTAAGTCCTGGAGGTGGGAAGTATAGTGCCTGCATTATGAAGGAGGGGCAAGGATGCTGCAGTTTGGAGGATCACACAAACTGATGTCAACACACCTCTGACAAGACAGTAGGTGGGCGACGGTCGGAGAGTAAAACAAAAATAAAACTGCTAGTGATGTTAGCTTAGAATTTATGACCTTATCTCACCTTGAAAATGTGTGTAGGGATGATGGGATGTATAAGGCGAGAGGCAGTGGGAGGTCTTTCCCCAGTCTCCTGGGGGGTCCTTTCCCCACTCCCCAAATTGCGGGTGGTGGTGGTGGTGAGTTTGCGGCATGTCTTCCCCACCAGGAACAGGCGGCCTTGGGTTTGGCCTCCCGCAGCTTTCGTCTCCACCCGCATCCTCCCCATCACTGATGACAAATATTAAATATATTTAATATTATTACCCCTCACATTATAACAACAGGTGAACGAAGCACAGACAACCTTAAACGGCTCTAATTATACATAATGGATTCAAAACAAACATGACAGCATTCTTCCTTAACATTCAACAGGAACTGATATTTCCTACCCTATATCAGTATTACAATGTAAATAAATTACCAATAAGCAATGACATTATCAAATACACTTTGGCAAGCTTAGCAAAACCTTTTCTGGAAAGCACTGAAACTATCTGAAATTTCCAAAGATAAGGGTTTACACTTACAATTACTTTATCCCCACACCCTAGACACATACTATACTTCCACTATAGGTATTCAATGTTTTTTTAAAGTGGGTTGAGAACGTTGCAGTTTGCTGGGCCAAACTGGGCTTTTTTTTTATATTTTTTTTTGTCAACAAGTCGGCCGTCTCCCACCATCAGCCATCTCCCAAAAGGTGCAATGACCTAAAGAGAGGAAACTTATTTGCACTGAAGAAGTGTACAGACATTACAAATTGAGTGACCCTCCATAGTGTAATATCAGCACCACCACCTCAAGAGTACAGGCACTGTACTTCCTACCTCCAGGACTTAAGTCCAGCTAAGTAGTTTCCCTCAACACTTCCCTCACACTTGCTTACTGGCTGCTCAAGCCCCTACCACTCAAAATCTCCTTTATACCCTCCCTCCAACCCATCCTGAGACAACCCATACTCCACTTTTTTTTCATCCCCGATTTACACACACTGTAAATGTTCAAACCACTTCAACCCAGCCTCAACCCTCTGAATTATACCTTTAGTAATCCCACACCTTTTTCTAACTGCCATGCTCTGAATTCTCTGCATAATATTCACACTACACATTGTTCTCAAGCATGACATCTCCAAGAATTCTTTTATATTCATGGGGAAGATATAAGCCCATAGGGGTTATACTGCACCAGGGAAAGGTCGTTATTTAAATGGTTTGATCCATTTAACAAATAATAACTGAAATAATAGTAATAACCAAAGGTTTTCAATCATTTGACCTGTGTTGTGTTTGGGGGGTCTGATGTGAAGAAGAGGCCGATGTTTGGGGGGCGGTGGTAGGGTCCCCAGCCTGCCCCCCAGAATAAGCTCCTGGGGGGGGTTCGGCCGCGCTGCTGCTCATCTGGCCAACACCTTGGTGCTCGTGCCGCTGCTGCTGCCGCTGCTGCTGCCGCTGCACTGTCTCGCTTCACACCGCCAACACACCATCCCGACGCCTCAAACCTGCTAAACAAAACTTACTTTTAGAATTAAAATTAGTAATACATGTTATAATATTCTATTTATTATTAACACATCGGCAGCCTCCCACCAAGCCAGGGTGGCCCAAAAAAGAAAAACTTTCATCATTCACTCCATCACTGTCTTGCCAGAGGTGCACTTACACTACAGTTATAAAACTGCAACGCAATAGATGAAGACAAAATTAATGTTAAATACTGTACATTACCATATACTGTATTATTATTATTATTGTTCAATGCACTGGTCAACTCCCATCGAGCTAGGGCGACCTAATACGAACAACGAAAGTTTTTCTTTTCGCATGTAGTAATTTGAACAGGAGGACTTACTAACCCCTCACTCCCAGTATTTTAGCTACATCTTACGATGTGCATGGCTTGGGGAGGAAGGAATTATTATTATTCTTACTATTATTATTATTATTTTTTTAACAAGTCGGCTGCCTCCCACCGAGGCAGGGTGACCCAAAAAGAAAGAAAATCCCCAAAAAGAAAATACTTTCATCATCATTCAGCACTTTCACCTCGCTCACACATAATCACTGCTTTTGCAGAGATGCCCAGAATACAACAGTTTAGAAGTATATACGTATAAAAATACACAACATACACCTCCAAACTGCCAATATTACTATTATTATTATTACTATTATTATTATTGCAGTATTATATTCATATCTGTGACCTGTAGTTGTGATATGTCTGTGATCAACTTAAGGGCTTTTCTACCCTACCAGCTCAGCCTTTGGCCAAGCTTCCCTCCTGAATGACTGTTCAACCAGGCTGTTGTTAATCAAATCTGAGAACGAATGGGGCTCAAACCCATGGCAAGCAAGTCCTAAAACTCGTAGACCTGCAGCTTATAGAGGACTTTAGCCAGAGAATGGTAGTGTTATACTGGTGGAAGAGTCTTCTGTAAAAACCTGCATTTGCAGTCAGAGTAGGATCCATGCTAACCTCCTTATGGTGTACACAAATATACCTACAGCTGGATGAATCTTATTAGGCCAGTACGGTGAAGGGTGTTGCACGAATCATGGAGAAAGCATCAGTGTTTGCTGCTAGAGAATCAACAACCTAGAGTTTAAATTCTATCAACAGAGCTGCAACACAACAAATGGGCACAATAGATGGAACAAGTATCTCTCTGACATTCCACATGTATGACTCAAACCTATTCAGAAACTCCATGCATATACAAGGGGAAAAATTTGGAACTCCCTGCCTGATAATGCCAAAAGTTCCCAATCAGCCAAAATCTTTAATAATTATGTTAAAAAGCACCTATTAAATCTCAATCAAATCTGACACAACTCAATTGGGGTAAGTGGAGAAGAATCCTTCCTCTGTAAGTCATATGTCATAAGAGGCAACAAATGCTGGGAGCAAGCTGCTAGTAATCCCTTCTGCATAAATTATTAAATTTACAGAGAAGAAAAACTTTACATTTCTTCTTTTTTGGGTCACTTGCCTCACTGGTAGACGGCTAATGTGTTAAAAAAAAAAAAATTATACAAATGTTGTACACTTACTTGTCTGTAAATTTTCAAGCTTAGATTTCAACCACTTCATAATATGCATGTCACTGAGTCAATGCAATTTCAATGTAATTTATCTGATGAATTCTTCGTTTGCACTCTGTCCACTGAACTTATCACTTAGTGTATTCCATAAGCTATATTAACTTAAATTTTATTCTAGATCTAGAATTAAGTAGAGTGGAACCCTGAATATCGGCCGGTGTGTTTATCGGCCGAATCGTATTTAGGCCGATTTTTGGTCGGAAATTCTACTCCATATTTTGGCCAGTGCCTCGCAAATCGGCCATATTATACGCGTCAGCCCACCTCCCACTGGGACGCAGCACATAGGTGAGTCAGTCTCCCTGTGTCTCTCAGTGAATAAGCCTATACACTGAGCATTCATCCAAGCATTTCCTTAAAATCCATTGGTTGTTGTGCTTGTTTATTAAGTGTAACTGTAAAATAAGCCACCATGGGCCCAAAGAAAGTTTCAAGTAAAGTTGCTTTCGTAAAGAAAGTGAGAAACACGATAGAACTGAAGAAAGAAATTGTAGAAAAATACAAGGGTGGTGTGCGTGTGTTCCAGCTTGCCAGGATATATGGCAAAAACAAATCAACAATCACTTCTATCCTGGCAAAGAAAGAACAAATCAAGGAAGCTGATGTGGCAAAAGGGGTAAGCATGTTAACGAGAGAGATCACAAACAACGGAAGATGTGGAGAGAGGCAGGGAGTGTAGCTGGCAGGCAGGGAGTGTAGCAGGCAGAC
The DNA here is from genome assembly GCF_038502225.1 of Cherax quadricarinatus. NCBI lineage: Eukaryota > Metazoa > Arthropoda > Malacostraca > Decapoda > Parastacidae > Cherax > Cherax quadricarinatus. The sequence goes on from NC_091357.1 coordinate 22,178,012, forward strand.
AGGGAGTGTAGCAGGCAGGCAGGGAGTCTAGCAGGCAAGCAGGGAGTCTAGCAGGCAAGCAGGGAGTGTATCAGGCATGCAGGGAGTGTAGAAGGAAAACAGGGTGTAGCAGAGAGGCAGGGAGTGTAACAGGGAAACAGGGAGTGTGGAAGGGAGGCAGGGAGTGTAGCAGGCAGGGAGTGTAGCAGGCAGGCAGGGAGTGTAGCAGGCAGGCAGGGAGTGTAGCAGGCAGGCAGGGAGTGTAGCAGGCAGGCAGGGAGTGTAGCAGGTAGGCAGGGAGTGTAGCACACAGGCAGGGAGTGTAGCAGGCAGGGAGTGTAGCAGGCAACCAGGGAGTGTAGCAGGCAGGCAGGGAGTGTAGCAGGCAGGCAGGGAGTGTAGCAGGCAGGCAGGGAGTGTATCAAGCATGCAGGGAGTGTAGAAGGAAAACAGAACGTAGCAGAGAGGCAGGGAGTGTAGCAGGGACATAGGGAGTGTAACAGGGAAACAGGGAGTGTGGAAGGGAGGCAGGGAGTGTAGCAGGCAGGGAGTGTAGCAGGCAGGCAGGGAGTGTAGCAGGCATGCAGGGAGTGTAGCAGGCATGCAGGGAGTGTAGCAGGCAGGCAGGGAGTGTAGCAGGCAGGCAGGGAGTGTAGCAGGCATGCAGGGAGTGTAGCAGGCATGCAGGGAGTGTAGCAGGCAGGCAGGGAGTGTAGCAGGCAGGCAGGGAGTGTAGCAGGCAGGCAGGGAGTGTAGCAGGCATGCAGGGAGTGTAGCAGGCATGCAGGGAGTGTAGCAGGCAAGCAGGGAGTGTAGCAGGCAACGAGGGAGTGTAGCAGGCAACGAGGGAGTGTAGCAGGCAACCAGGGAGTGTAGCAGGCAGGCAGGGAGTGTAGCAGGCATGCAGGGAGTGTAGCAGGCAGGCAGGCAGGGAGTGTAGCAGGCAGGCAGGGAGTGTAGCAGGCAGGCAGGGAGTGTAGCAGGCATGCAGGGAGTGTAGCAGGCAGGCAGGGAGTGTAGCAGGCAGGCAGGGAGTGTAGCAGGCATGCAGGGAGTGTAGCAGGCAGGCAGGGAGTGTAGCAGGCATGCAGGGAGTGTAGCAGGCAGGGAGGGAAGCAACCCCAGAGAGGGCTTTGATATGTGAATCCCTTATGGAGGGGATTCACCTTGCTAACAATAATCAGTGCTCCTCCTCTCCTCTTCCCAGTCTTCCACAAGCCAACAAGTGTTTTCAGTAAAGGTATGTAACAGTGATTTAAATGTTCATTTATTTTATTTAGTTCTCATTGTTTTCTGTATGTAAAACTATAATTAGTCTTTAAAAAATGTATTTTTTGTTAATATTTTTGGGTGTCTGGAATGGATTAATTGTATTAACATTAATTCTTATGGGAAACATTGCTTTGAATTTAGGCCTTTTCGAATTTAGACCGATCTTCTGGAACGGATTACAGCCGATATTCGGGGTTCCACTGTAGTTAGTAAACCTTATGATTAGGCTGCCCAAAATGTATCTGTAGAATCAGTGGCTTTCTCAAGAACCTCATACAGGATGGCTCCACTTATTTGGCACTCTCTTTTAACTGTTCCGTGGTTTTGCTAGTTTTCAACTGAGTCACTGTTTATTACGTTCAGTGCTTTTACTGCTTTTCCTCCATTTTTATACTACAGCTGCATAAAGGAAGGGTGGCCAGCGCTATACTTTTAGTGTCGTATGTACTGTGTATCTATTTTACTTTATCTGTTATTTTTTATGCCTAGCTGTACTGAGCACTTAACCCTTAAACGGTCCAAACGTATATATACGTTTTTCCAACATTTGAAAGTATGTAAAAAAATGTAGATCTTCTTTCTCGTTTTACATTTAAAAATGTGTAAAAAAAACTTATCTACATTTTTTTTTTTTTTAAATATGTAAAAAAAAAAAACGTAGATCTACTTTTGTAGCACTACGAATTTGAACGTCGATCTGTTTGGACCGTTTAAGGGTTAAGGGTTAATATACAATAGTTTAAGCACATCATCAGGCATTTTAGTTGCATTCGATAACAAAAAACTACTCTTTTCTACTCAACGGTGATTTTCACTTATCACACGGGGTCGGGAAATTAAGAGCCGTACAAACATGGCCCTGCCTGTGTAGAATCTGTTAATCGATGTTATGATATGATCAAATTCACTTAATGACCTACCTGTTTAATGACTGCTCGAACTTATGACTAGCTCTCCAACCTCTGTACTGTATGTGTATTTTACTTTTTTATAGTTCTTTAACCCTTTGGGGGTTTCGGACGTACTAGTACGTCTTACGACCCAGGGTTTTTGATGTACTAGTACGCCTAAATTCTAGCACCCTCAAATCTAGTGAGAGAAAGCTGGTAGGCCTACATATGAAAGAATGGGTCTATGTGGTCAGTGTGCGCAGTATAAAAAAAAATCCTGCAGCACAGTGTGTAATGAGAAAAAAAAACTGACTGTTTTTGAATTAAAACAGCGACTTTGCACTGTATTTTCGTATGGTATTTATTGTTGTATTCTACTTTTCTCGGTCTCATTTTATAGAATGGAAGACATATTACAGAAATTGAGAGGATTTTGACTGGTTTTACAATGAAAAGTACCTTGAAATTGAGCTCAAAGTAGCAGAAATGTTTGATTTTTACCAAAGTTCAAAAGCAAACAAATCATGCCAAGCGTCCAATACACGTCAACTGGTGAGTCTAATATTCTTTCACAAGTGTGCCGATATTATTTATACCATTTCTACACAAATGCAGTATTCTGCATAACAGTAAATCTTATTTTTTTTGTATTGTAAGAATAAAAATTCAAAGTGGAAAGCCAAAGAAATATAAGAGGGGCCTGGGGATGTGACTAACGAACAGAGAACTTGTTATTTTAGTGCCAGGAATGTCTTTCTTGTTTATTCTGGACCCTATTTGGAAATTGGCATCTTTTGAAATGTGTGTGAAATTGGCAAAATTGCTAAATTCTGACCACTGTATTGGATAGTTGAAATCGGTAAATGAGTGATTTCTTGTACTCATTCGATAGAAAAAATGGAGTTCTAGCGAAATAGTTATGATTTTTATCGACTAGTACACTGGAATTGGCCGAAAATAGGGCTCAAAGTGGGCAAAATCGCCGATGTGTAAACATCGTCGAGACCACTAACTTCGCGAGTGCATAATTCCGTAAGTTTTCCATCAAATTTCATACTTTTGGTGTCATTATGATCGGAAAAAGATTCTCCATCTTTTCATAAGAAAATATTTTTTTTTTTTTTTTTTGAAATTTGGCCGACCCTGAAAACAAGTCTCTGAGAGGACCTGTCGACCCCCAAAGGGTTAATGATTAGTTTTATTTTTAATATACTTAAAATGTTATAAATGGTGCAATGGTGACATTAAAACAATATCTAAAGATGGATGACACAATCCCACTACCAGTACAGTATGCCTGAAATATCAGTAAGGGGCGGCTCCTTGCTTAACAACAGATTCGCTTACCAACCTACTCTTAGGAACGGAATTCATTCATTAAGTGAGGAGTACCTGTATGCAATTATTTCAATTGTATAACAACTATATTTGTATTTTTCTTTTAACATAAATATTTTTAATTTTGCCCCTTTCAGGGTCAAATGATAATCTTTTTCCAAAGCCAGTGAAATGAAAAGTATGAAATTTGATGGAAAACTTATGGAATTATGCTCTCACAGACTTGGAGGTCTCAGCAATATTTACGCATCAGTCAGTTAGCCCACTTTGAGCCCTATTTTTGGCCAATTCCAGTGTTAGAGCCAACCAAATTCATAGCTATTTTCCTAGTAGTCCTTCTATTCTATGGAATGAAAACAAGAAACTGCCCATTTACCTATTTCAACACCCAATAAGTGATCAGAAATCAGTATTTTAAGGTAAGTAATGTGTGTACTGTATATGCATTTTTAAGGCCTAGCTGTATTGCTCACTTAATATATGATAGTGTAAACATGTTATCAGGTTTTTATATGCATTTCAAAGTGAAAATCACTTTACAGTGATTTTCACTTTACATTGGTAACCCAGAACCTAACCTGCTGTGTGCTAACCTCACCAAACCTAAACTAATCTAGAATAACAAACACAACAATCCCAGTGACAATCAAAGTGCACAAAAGTGCAAAATGCACATCTCATGAGCTTGCCTGCTTTTATTACAAAACAGATTTAAAAACAACAAAAATAAACAAATACACACAACAGACACATATGTACCAATGTACGTTAATGTCACACTGCAATTTTTTATTTCCCTGACATTTTATGTAAAGTATACATTCATACATCAGCTGCTTTGGGGTTTTTAATTATGTTGAATAATAAATACAGTACTGTGCATCTTGTATTAAAATGTAAAACAGAACACAGTGTATAAACTCAATCTAGTGCGACACTTTGACATTAAAAAGTTATATGTATATTTTTGGTTTAGGAGTAATACGAGGTTATGGACTGAACTTTATCTATTAAATTATAGTTTTCCTTACATCAACTGTGCCCAATATGACCACACCCTGTCACTTCAAAAAAAGGGGGTGCACTTGTGTGTCACAGTTCTGTCTCCCAATAAATCATACCCCACTGATCTCCAGGTTGACCATCCTCTACTGGAAGATCGAACATTTTAATTTTAGCCAATACTTTCCGAAACGTATTAAAAAGGGGGACAATCGGAAATCGGACGACAAAGGAACGTTCGGCCATTCCGCAACAACTCTTCGATCGATGGCCGACTGGGCGACGCTAAGCAGTTTGAGCAGAAAGGGACGAACAATGCATAACCCATCCTCTTACCCATCATACAGCAGCTGTGATGGTCAAGCGTGGCTGGGCCTACACAATAACACTGTATAACCCAGGAAGCAGGAAGGGTGATGTGGGCAGCCAGGTTGGCCACGGGCACAATTCCTCCAACCTCCTCTTGTTTACCTCACTCCCACGGGACGTGATCGCGTCGGGTCTGGGGACACCTTGTGTGCGTCACTTGTGTGCGTCACCCTAGCACTGTGAACGCCCAGCAGAGGGGAGCAGCGGCCCAGCCCTCTCCCCCCCATCCCCTCTTCCTCCTCCTAACAACAACAAACGCTTTTTCCTTGCCCCTCCTCCCAATCCCCCCCAACTCTAAGTGCGCATGTAAACCCCCGATCGATGCAGACCGTATCAGTGGTGGTCAGAGCGCGTCTCCCCCCAGCCTCCTCACAGCAGCTTCCTCCCAGCCGTCACCGGACATATGGCACATCGATCCCAGGACTGCCAACTATTCACTACAACAATTATTCATTAATTATAACAACAGTGTTATATCTAAATAATGAATTCAAGCTGTAAAATAATGTAAAAAAAATTATGTGCCAAAAAGCCACTAACAGTAGTTAAATGGTATCCTGATCTTTCTCTAAAAAAAAGTAAAAAGAAGGCCTATAAAGGACTGTTAATAGGGAAAGAATTTGGGCACAATGGTTCACTGAGGGCACGAAAGTGAGAGCGAACCTGTCAGTGTGTGTACCTTGTCAACACATCATCCCCACAATACTCCCAGGACACACCCCATACCACATTGCCAAAATACCTCCAATAGCAGTAATAAAAAAAAAGTCAAGATTTGTGTAACTTAGCCAACAATTTATAAAGACTAAGCACAAGCAGTAATTAAACAAATAAACAGCAGCTACCACCAGAGCAAGCAACAGGTAACTAAACTCAACACTTTCTTTAAAGTACCTACGCCACGCGCACTGCACCAAGATTTATTTTTCCTATCAGTGCACACCTTTAATGTTGCCTGAAATAATACAGTTACATGGGGCTGAGAGCACAGAAGGCAGCAGTGTGCCCAAAACCAATAATGCACCTGCGACCACCACATCCGTCCTCTGCCCCCACCCCTCCCCACTCCCCACCTAGGCCACAGCATCTTCAATACATAATTAAGAGGGAAATGTGTTCCTGGAGGGAATGCTAGGTACTCCACAATAGGCACACGACAGCTAATAAGCACACTACACTACACTGTGATCTAGATTCATGGCAGAAGGTACAGCCCCAATATCATAAAAGACCCCTCAAAAAACTTACACACACTAAGAGGCCAGCTCTGCCTACCTGTTATTAATGTATGACAATACCCTCATTTGTTGCCTGCCTACCTGACCTCCCCCCCTTCACCACCTGCCTCCCTACCTATCTTACTGCCTCATTCTACCATCAGCCCTCCCCATCTCCTCTCTCCCCCTCCCTCTGCTTGCCTTCCATCCAGTCATCCTGCCTTTTAACCTTCCTTCACTCCCTCTCTGCTAGACTGTTCACCTATAATCTCCCTACCACCCTGTCCTTCCCTATACCTCTGCCTCCTTCCTATCCTCCTCCTCCTCCTCCTCTAGTTTTCCTCTCTTGCTTCTTTCTCTTCTATTCCCTACCCATCTCCCTGCTTTTGCCTGCCTCTCATTCCCTTTCCTAATTTTAGGTTTTCTACCGTTCTCCCTTCATATATTTACCTCTGCTCCATTCCTTCCCCCATTCTACCCACAACACATACCCTTGCCACATCAAACCCTCTTCATCCTCCCTCACTTCCTACCTGCTTTTTCATCTACCCACTGCCCCTGCCCTTCCATCTCCCCTTATTCTCTCCCCTACCCTTCATTCTCTTAATTAATAACCTTACCACAAGTAGTTTTCTGCAGGCTCAGCTGTCCATTCCCTTTATGAAAGATCATCCTTGCAAATGTAGCATTATGTCTCCTCCTTATGCTCTTCCCTCCTTTTCCACACCCCATTGGTTTATCTAATCTGTGAGCCTAGCTCTCTTCCTTCTTACCTGCATGTTTCAATCTACCTACCTGGGTTTCATAATCCTTCTAATCACCTACCTATTTGCTTACCTAAGCTCCACCTTCCTACCACCTCATCTCCCAAGTACCAACCCACACTCAAAACCACTGTACGTACCTACCTATCTTGTTTCCCTCCCTTGTAGCTCTTAAAAGGTGCTTTCTTACTTGAGTCAGTTGATGGCCACCTAAACCTGGTCAGTGATACAGCACTCTTGGTTGACCTGGTTACTGACACAATACCAACATATGGAGAACACAAGCAATGCAAAGTAAGACACCACTTTTGACCAATATTAAACATAGATAAGTGATTAAACACAAGAATAAACAGAGACTCAAACTGTGGTACATTCACATAGCAGGTTCAATGCTGCAATGACAACTGTTCACTATGATTAATCTTGGGTTCATAGGTAAGAAAGATCTGATATTTTGGCCTCAGAGATCTACTAAAGAGGGTCTCTGATGTTTCTGTCCAAACTGTTTCTCATTCAGCACCTCAAGACAGACATACCTGTGAGCAGTTACCAGGGCTCTCCTATCCTCAATGCCTAGCCTAAGGCCAAGTTTCCCTGTTACTGCCTGGTCAACCAAGCTGTTTGTGCAGATCCTGATGCAATCATAACCCTTCAAGGAAAACCTAGCCACTGTGAAGGGCCTAGACTTTTCAATATCCTCCCACTGAACTCAAATTAGTTGCAATAATCAACTGTCAATGAATAAACAGAAAGGTGGACGAGAGGCTCAAACCATGGTCTGTAAATTGACTCTCCGATACTCTACCATCTACGCTAACCCAGGCCTCTGGGTTAGCCTAGATGGTACAGTGTCAGACTATCAATTTATGAGCTGCGGTTCAAGCCCTTTGTCCACCCTTCTGTTTATTCATCCTCCCTCCATATACAAAGAGCATTACCAGCATAACCCTAGCTTTCATGCCCCTAGTTGTCTTCACAAGGACACTTAATGTGTTCTTGAGCAGCCAGGCTGTGGTCTTTATATTGAACTGCATGCTTCTAGCACAAATAGTCTGGTGACCAGGCCAGCAACCATAAGACCTGGTCTGGGACCTAAAAACCATCATATCTAAAAATATTGAGAATCAAATTGGAAAGCAAACATAAAATATAATGAATACTGAAAGTAAGCTTGACCTGTCATACTGCAGCACTCACAAGACAATGAAAGGTCAACAATACTGCCAAAGTGCACATTCATGCACATCTTCATATATCTGTAGACGTGTGCAGGGCTGTGGAGTCGGCACATAAAACCTTCAATTTCGACTCCTTTATTTGTGGTACCTCCGACTTTGACTCCAACTCCTTTAATTACACTTTACCAACTCCAGTAACCCAAGAATTACTTACGACTCCAACTCCACAGCCTTGCACGTGTGCACACATACATGTGTACATATGTACCTATGTTTATTTAACATGTCAGCCTTTTCCCACCAAGGCAGGGTGACCCGAAAAGAAAGAAAAAAACTTTCACCATCACTCATACATAATCACACACACACACACACACACACACACACACACACATATATATATATATGAGGGGAAGGTACCTAGGGATTGGCAGAGAGCATGTATAGTCCCTTTATATAAAGGGAAAGGGGACAAAAGAGACTGTAAAAATTATAGAGGAATAAGCTTACTGAGTATACCAGGAAAAGTGTACGGTAGGGTTATAATTGAAAGAATTAGAGGTAAGACAGAATGTAGGATTGCGGATGAGCAAGGAGGTTTTAGAGTGGGTAGGGGATGTGTAGATCAGGTGTTTACATTGAAGCATATATGTGAACAGTATTTAGATAAAGATAGGGAAGTTTTTATTGCATTTATGGATTTAGAAAAGGCATATGATAGAGTGGATAGAGGAGCAATGTGGCAGATGTTGCAAGTATATGGAATAGGTGGTAAGTTATTAAATGCTGTAAAGAGTTTTTATGAGGATAGTGAGGCTCAGGTTAGGGTGTGTAGAAGAGAGGGAGACTACTTCCCGGTAAAAGTAGGTCTTAGACAGGGATGTGTAATGTCACCATGGTTGTTTAATATATTTATAGATGGGGTTGTAAAGGAAGTAAATGCTAGGGTGTTTGGGAGAGGGGTGGGATTAAATTATGGGGAATCAAATTCAAAATGGGAATTGACACAGTTACTTTTTGCTGATGATACTGTGCTTATGGGAGATTCTAAAGAAAAATTGCAAAGGTTAGTGGATGAGTTTGGGAATGTGTGTAAAGGTAGAAAGTTGAAAGTGAACATAGAAAAGAGTAAGGTGATGAGGGTGTCAAATGATTTAGATAAAGAAAAATTGGATATCAAATTGGGGAGGAGGAGTATGGAAGAAGTGAATGTTTTCAGATACTTGGGAGTTGACGTGTCGGCGGATGGATTTATGAAGGATGAGGTTAATCATAGAATTGATGAGGGAAAAAAGGTGAGTGGTGCGTTGAGGTATATGTGGAGTCAAAAAACGTTATCTATGGAGGCAAAGAAGGGAATGTATGAAAGTATAGTAGTACCAACACTCTTATATGGGTGTGAAGCTTGACTGTTGTATTCTGAGCACCTCTGCAAAAACAGTGATAATGTGCGAGTGTGGTGAAAGTGTTGAATGATGATGAAAGTATTTTCTTTTTGGGGATTTTCTTTCTTTTTTGGGTCACCCTGCCTCGGTGGGAGACGGCCGACTTGTTGAAAAAAAAAAAAAAAAAAAATATATATATATATATATATATATACATATATATGTGTGTGTGTACATGAACATTTGTGTACTGTGTGTATATACATACATGTGAATACAGAGAAATGAAGAGGGATGAAAGGGTGGTGAGAGAATGGGGAATGAGGGGAAAGTGTGTGTGGGGATGGAGGGAGGGGATGAGAGGGGGCAAGAGGCAAGGCAGGAATGGGGGGAAAGAGAGCAGTGGGGTATTCCTCCAAGGGACAAGGGATACCAAGACATGCTGTGCATGTTGGGACATGTCAAGGGATGTAGAGCTGATGGCATGGAGGGAGAGAGGATAGGGGGAGATAGAGATGGGGAGATGATAGGGGAAGATGGAGAGGGCAGAGGATAGGTGGGAGATGGAGAGCAGCACAGGATAGGGAAAGGTGGAGAGCACCACATAATAGGGGGAGATGGAGAGTGGTAGAGGATAGAGGGAGATGGAGAGTGGGGTAGGAGAGAGGAAGAGAATAGGGGGAAGGGGAGAGACAAAGCTAGAGAGGGGAGAGGGAGAGGAGAAAAGGGGGAAGGGAGAGGGAGAAAGGAAAAAGAGGAGAGGGAAGGGGGAGAGGAGAAAGAGGGAAGGGAGAGGGAGATGGGGTAAGGGAAAAGAGGAGAGGGTAAATAGGAAGGAAATCTGGAGAGGCTGGGGAGATGGAAGTAATCCCAGATGGTGAAGGAGGCAGGAGAGGAAGAAGGGGTGTAAAGAATAAACACAAGGAGTTGAGAGTTAGGAGTAAAATTAGTATATACATAAAGTGAAGAGTAATCATGGTGCAGGGCCCTGGACCAGGTGTAGAGAGGCAGGGGAGGATGATGTAGGCTGGAATGGGAGAAAACAAGGTTAGAAAGAGGGAAAGGCTTAGGACAAGAGGAGTTATAAACTGAGAGATAGAGGAAGGGGGGGGAATGAGGGATAGAATGGAGAGGGGAGATGGAGATGGTGGCTGTAGAAAGAAGGAAACAGGACTGTAGGCTGTCAGTGTACAGAGGGTGGGGTGGGGTATATTGGTAGGGGATGTAGTGAGGAGGAGAGGGGATATGCAGGAGGGTAAGAAAGAGGGGTGAGGAGACAGGCTGCAGGAAAGAGGGGAAAGGGGGGGTAGACCAGAAGTCAACGGGGAAGCATTAAGGGTGTGTACTCACAAGGCTCCGCAGGATGTCCAGTTCACCAATCACAGTTTAATCGAGGCGAGCACGGGCCTGGCCTCCGTTATATCCATTGTTCCACAAGCACACAGGATTACATGGGCTAACCCACGCCCCCTCGGAGGCTCAGGGTTCAGTAGGTTGTGGCACGTGAGCTCAGTCAATCACAGATGTTGGGTTCCCTCTGGACCCTCTTCATCTACACTCTGTTTACATCTGAAAATTATTAATAGTTAACCACAGTCTCAGATGCTGGTGCTAGAACTAAGACAGCAGTATTATCATCTTGATGTAAGCTATAGTACCGTATGTACCTTCTCTTGTTATTGCAACTTCATCACCCACAAACAAAAAAACAAAAAAGTCAATAGCCACCAGCACCCACATCCATTTTCAATAACTACCCAAACACTAAGGTTCAATATTCTACTCGTAGGCACGTAAAACGAGCCTAAAGCGATCAACATAAGGGCGAGTGTGGCCACCCACCCTTAGTGAATTTCGTCGTACCATTCAGACGTCGCTTTTCACGAGGGCTCCCCACTCGACGTGCCTATTATGGCCCTGAGGACACGACACAAGCCGGTGCATTACTGGTGGCTGGCAAACATAATGCACACTCCACCACATATATTAAACCTGACACAAATTTGATTCCACATTGGCAACCTCTCTGCAACACCCATACAAGAGCCAGGATCTGTGACTCGACCCCTGTAACCACATATAGGCGAGTACACCCCTACACACACATACACCCATACCCCCAGACACACCCACCCATATCCACCCACATCCTCACCTATACCCCCCACACCCAAACCACTCACATAATCATACCTACAAAGAATTTGCATAATTTCAAATCCCATTTATTCCATCGTAATTCATTTACAAATTTACACACACACGATTGGATCAACACATACACACTACCTGCCAATAATACACCAACAAGATACTAACACAACCATTAAAAAAATATTTCAACATCTATAAGTTTCATAATATGTAACAATATACACAATTGTGAAATACTTTCATAAATCTGGGATAAAACAATGTACAAAACTCTCTGGGGTTAGTATGAGAGTTTGTGTTAACTAGTGTGAGAGCAATGATGCACTTTCCTCTCTCCTGCATACTTCACTATAATGACACCCTCATCTTTGCATTATACTTTTTATACAATATAGAACAATGCTGGTCATAATCTATACCCCTGGTCCAAGCCTGACACCCCACACGCTATATCACACCCACACACTACCCCATACCAGCACTACACAGTACATACCCACACTCCTACTAATATCTCTTAGCTACAATAAAAAAAAAAAAAAAAAAAAAAAAAAAAAAAAAAAAAAAAGCAGCTTTACCAAGATTAATAAAATATTTGACATTTTTTAAGTTTCCCCTCCCACCAGTACATTTTTTAACCCCTGGTGGAAGTTTGCCTTGGGTTTAATGAAGGAGAAAATGTGCAGGTAGAATGTTGGGTTTGACAATGATGACAGGTATCTACCCATCCAGCAAACTATAACAATGCTTCTCATGCTGCTGCCTAGACTCCTCTATGTTTCTTCTCAGCCTTGTATGCTATCAAATTATATCTGTATTATAAGATCAAATTCAATATATAATCAATTTGAATGTATGACTACTGTAATTAATTTGTATGGCTCAAGAGAAATATTAAAAATATTTTTATTATTTTTCTTAACCTCCATTACAGCCTGGGATAAGACACCATCACAGCTCCTGGGATACCCACTATCCCAGCCTAGGGAAGTCACCATTATCATCACAATTAGGATACTCACTATCCCAGCCTGGGGTAGAGTAACCACTACCACAAGAATACCCAATATCCTGGACTACCACCACTACTCCTGGGATACCCACCATTACCACCCCTTGGTTATTCACTCTCCCAACTTAGGACAGGGTACCATCACCACTCCTGGTATAGTACATACCATCCTAGTATAGGATAGGGGGACTCGCTGCCCTTTCTATGATAATAATAATAATGATACCACCCTTCCCTAGTAACAATAACTTATTACTGTAATTTAATACTACTGTAATACTACATTTTTATCTCTAAAAAGTATACAACTGTTACAAAATTAGGTAACATGTATTTCAAACTTTGTGGAAATCTGCCTAAAACTAGCACTTAAAACTCTTAACATTATACAGATAAAGTTTTAATACTTTTATCTGAATGGCAAGTTTAATACATTAAAATGAGGAAACATGAATACACAATTGGACTGAATTTTGGTCATAATAATTATCCATGGGAAGTGGAAAAGAATCCTTCTTCCATAAGCCATGCATGTCATAAGAGGCAACTAAAATGCTGGGAGCAAGATGCTAGCAAGCCCTTCTCCTGTATGAATTACTAAATGAAAAAAAATTCCTTTTTGCTTTTAGATCACCCTACATTGGTTGGAGATGGCTGGTATGTTAAAAAAATATATTGGGGATAAAGAGTGGTGACAATAAATGAAGAAGTATGAGTGCTAACAGGGTATGATTAAAGTAGATTGCAATAGATATACAAGACATTTATGTTCAGCGTGTATAAAATTTACATCAGATTTAAGTTTTTTTTTATATCGGTATTTTTGAAGTAGTCTGCAGATTGGTAACTTTTTGCATCTTCTTGTAAAGAGCTCCACATTTTTCAGCCTTCAAAGACATACTTGTTTCTTATATTGAGTCTATGTATTCTGCTACAGCTCACCAAGAAAAGTTTCAGCACTAGATTAATATGGTATGCATATTCAGTATCCTATATACAGTAGTCTCCCCATATCTGCAGGTGATGTGTTCCAAGACCTACTGAGAATACCCGAAACCACAGATAGTAACAAATCCTACATATAATTCGTTTTTTGTTTACATACCTATGATAAAGTTTAATTGATAAATAACACACAGTAAGTGGAGAATTAGCACTTTATGGCTTCTCTTAAGCTTTGAAGAACTGTCACCATCACTACTTTTGTACTTCGGGGGTCATCTGTGTGGTACTGACAACCTAAAACAGGAAACCAGAGGAAATTGGACCACTACCTCCTGCAAGCAACAGATCGACCAAGCTGCAATTGCTACGAGAATCTGGCTGACCAAACAGTCAACAAGGAAGCCAGGATCAGCTCAAGCCAGGCTGTGAAGGTAGAAAAACCCTTGAAATGGTCAGAGATATGTTACAGGTGTCATCATCACTAGAAATACTCACTATTCCAACCTCAGGTCTCAGGGACCACCATCACTATACCAAGCAATACAAATGCACTGCAATAGGCTTAAGGACAATTTCAGCACACTTGATGACTAATGGTGTAGTAACATCTACAACAATCACACAATAAAAGAAGAAATGCAACAAGCAAGCATTTTTCCATACCTTGTTAACGAGGTCCCAGTCTCTGATTGTTCCTGATACGCCAGTCTTGGGGCATGCACACATTTATCAATGTTTTGCTAACCAGGATGCTTTGATGTCAGTTGTCGTGGCTATTCTGTGTGATGAAGTCTGTATTAATTTATACATTACTTGGACAAAAGCATTTAGCATGACTTATGACAATAACAGTATCCAGTATACTGTGTAAAATAAAAAAAAATTAGTATTATTTACCCTGTGGCCAATGCTAGGCAGGTCCTACTCTCACCCAACCACTCCCATTTGTGTATGTGTCCAATCTATTTTTAAAGCTACAGTACCCGAAATTTTCACTTCTGTGATGCTACTTGGTAGTGTGTTCAATTCATCCACAACTTAAAAAAACAATGTTCATCACACAGAAAAACTCCAGAGCTACAAAATGGATTCCAGAGATAAAAACAAAAAATAAGAATCCAGATTAAACTATGTACTGGGAATGCTCAAAACTCCTGAATACATGTAGTATATGTACTCTCTGGAGCAGAAGACAAAGTGATACAGGAGGGTTCCACTGTACAGTGTTTTGCTAATGCAGCATTTTTCAATCATACCCATTATTTACTCACCTTAAAATATTTTCACTTTTAGCTTATGGTAAGTAATGCATGTACTGCATATGCAATTTTTAAGACCTAGCTCTATTGGTCACTTAATATATGATAGTGTAAACACATTATCAGGCTTTTATCTGCATCTGAAAGTTCAAAAAGACTATGGTTCACTTCACAGCAGTAGCCCAGAACCTAACCTGCTGTGTAAGCAGGGCCCTCCTGCACACAACAATATATACATACACAAAAGATATTTGAGACCCCTGGTCTCAAACCTACTTAGTGCATATATACAATAACATACTGGAGTGAACAACATGAGAGAAAATTTAAATTAAACAGTGAAAAGCTGGGGCACCACTGGAACAATAACAGACACCTTATCAGCATTCATGGGCCTAGACTATTCAACATTCTACCAGAAAATATCAGAAACTGACAGAATCAGTGTAAAGTCTTCAAGAGGAAACTCAGCCAGTTTCTCCAAGTGCCAGAGCAACCAGGCTATGATGGATATATAGGCAAGCAGGCTGCCAACAGCAACAGTCTGGCTGACTATGCAAGCACCAAGCAAGCCTGGCCCATTGTCTGGCTGCAAGATTAAGAATTCTCTCAAAACTGGTCATAGGTATACCATAGTGCTGGTTGACAGGAAGAGATGAGACAACAGCATACAAGAAGGCCCCACTTATACAGCAGGTTAAGTTCCTGGCTACTGCTGTAAAGTAAAAATTACTGTAAAGTGAAACACAGCCTTTTTCACTTTCAAATGCATATAAAAGTATGATAACATGTTTACAGTATCATATAATAAGTGAGCAATAAAATTAGACCTTGAAAATGCATACAGTACACGCATTACTTACCTTAACATATTTTCGTCCTTTGCTTATAGCGAGTGATGAATATATTTATTGAAAATTAGACACACACATGCAACATCTGGGTACCTTTAATGCAGACATTTCGCCATCCAGTGGCTTTATCAATACAAATTCTAGGACATAATTTGAAGACAGCAGAATATGTATTAGTAAAGCCAATGGATGGCGAAACGTCTACATTAAAGATACCCAGATGTTACATATGTGTCTAATTTTCATCTTGTCGGTATTGTATACCATTTTTGTACAATATATTTATTGTAGGAAGTCTGAATAAATGAAGAATGGGCATAATTGAAAACCACTGTGTTAGCAAAACGCTGTATTGGACTGAAGAAGCCACTAGTTGGCAAAACATTTCCTCAGAAAGATTCCTGAATGTTGCACTTGCCACTTAGCTATAAGGTTATAGCTAAGAGGATATGAAAGAATTGATCGATATTTATTAGCAGCCTCAACGAGGAAAAAAAAAAAAAAAAAAAAAAGAGGCCACAAATATTTATAAACTAAGAAAAAATAGAGCTGAACAGATACTGGGATTTTTTTCTTTACTGAGTGATAGAGGAATAGAATAAACTGAAAGGCTGTAAGTGCAACATCACTGGAAATTTAAAAAAAAAATATACCATAATGAACACACTAATGAATATGGGACACAAGGTGTATAGTATTGCTCCTATAGCTACAAATAGGTAATTACCACTGCCACCACCACCAACACAATAGTACCATCACCAGAAAAATTCCAACACACGACTCCTACCATCACCACAATAACACCAACACACCACTAATATTAACACCTGGCCCATGGTCAGGCTCAGAGAGTAGATTAACTATCGAAACTCTTCAAAGGTATATCAAAGGTATATACCATAAAAACACCAACACACCACTCCTACCATCACCACAATAACACCAACACACAACTAATACTAACACCACAAAAAAACCAACACTACCACCATCAACACAAAATTTACATCATATTAAAATTGATATTATTTCTAACTACTGAACACACTAAAATGACTCACGAAATTGCAATGACTCTCTGATCGCAGATTCTATCCCCGCCCGTGGTATGGTTTGAACACATCAAAGTTATGTCTCCACTTCTATCTCCAGAATGTCACCTTTGTATCTGACTTAAGAAGCATGCTGTGCAAGTGTCTTATTCAGAAATAAAAATTCTCAAGTACCTCACATGTGTCTTATTCAACAACACTGGTAGATGCTCATGGCTCAGTTGGCAGCATCCTCTGTTCACACACCAAGCGACCAGGGACTGACCCCTGGCATGAGTGAAATAGTGGGCGCTTTTCTTACGCCTGGTGTGTGTTCACTTAGCAGTAAGTAGGTACCAGGATGTTAGTCAACTCCTGGGGGTTGCATCCTGCAGGAATAAATTAAAAGAGCCCAATGGAAACAAGACCGATAGTTCTCAATGACGCACGGACTTAATAAAATCTGTGGCCAAATCTCTTGGTTTAAAATTAAAACAAAACCTAATCTTAATTATCTTAACACCACCACTGGTAGACATGTGATTCAACATCATTACTGAAGAATGAGACACTTGTGCAACATTCAGGAATCTTTCTGAGGAAATGTTCTGCCAACTAGTGGCTTCTTCAGTCCAATACAAAGAAGAATGGTGGAAGACTAGGCGTTTGAGGTAATCAGTCCCTCAGCCTAGTGTGTGTGTGTGTTCTGTCCATCAAGACTGATGGACAGAACACACCTGGTGAAATATTTCCTCAATAAAGATTCCCAAATGTTGCACAAGTCTCATACTTCAACTTGTCGGTTCCCTAAAACATTTACATGACCTTCTGTATGCGCCCCTTGCCAATGTAGCAAATCCTGGCTCATTCAACACAACAATCAACGAACTGTTCCATCTTAATAACATGCCGACTTTCAACTTTCCTGACTCACCATCACAAGACTTTTTCAAGATAATCCCAAACATTGTTAGCTTTACATCAACCCCAGGCTCAACTCCTGACTCTGCCCAAGAACCCACTCCAGTACCATCCCCACTGACCACCGCCATCTCTCAATACCCAAAAACAACCAAGCAAGCTGCAAATAATCTAGATTCCCAGCCTCCTCTGGAGTTTACCGTACATCAATGAGACCAGATCAGAGATCAACCAGGCTGTTGCTGCTGGCTGCACGCAAACCAACATAGCCCGGCTCTGAAGGTGCTTGAGTGCCAGCTTGAAGACTGGCATACTATGAAGAATCCTCTGACAGCGAAGAAGAAAACAGTGAAGACACTCGATGCATCAACCATATCTACCACGAGGGCCTTTTCCTCTACACCACCTCCGCCCTCAACAACGAAGTGTATACAAATGAACTATATTCTTATCTGAAAGATGGAGTAATGGAGTACACATGCAGATCATCTTGCCAACTCACTTTTGAAGATGTACTGATGTCAGCATAGTTGCTGATCCCTGTGTTGTTTAGCATATCAGTATCATCCATGTGCTTTAGATAGGAGATCCCTAGGCCTGTGACTGTTTGTGTGACGTCACACAAACAGTCACAGGCCTAGGGATCTCCTATCTAAAGCACATGGATGATACTGATATGCTATACAACACAGGGATCAGCAACTATGCTGACACTGACTGGACTCATGCCTTACCATGATAACCACATTCACCCAGTCAAACTATACCGCCTGTCCAAGGAGAACTTCAAAAGACTAAAGAATGGCACATCTGACGAATTCTAGCCAATCTCAAGATGCACCTTCCCAAGAATTTACTCAACACCATGCAACCTGATTCTCCCGACACCTGACGCCCAGGCAGTCATGATCCACTTCTTAGTCACATGCCAGCCAGCCAGCAAGCACTGTCTCCACCCTTCTCTCTCCATGCTGCCCTCTCTACACTGCCCCACAGTGCCATGCAGCTGGGTATAGCCCTGCCCCTTTCATCTACAATTCAAGACCTTCCTCTCCAGCACTAGTCTTCCCTTATCCTCACTTCCCTCACCCACATGTTGGGTTTTACCTGTGAGTCATATGTTACGTTATACATGAACATCATTACTACCACCAGTACACGAACACTAACAGAGCACCAATAGCATTGTCACTTATACCAAGACACCACCAACACTGCTCTACCAACATCACCACCAACACTGCTTCACTAACATCACCACCAACACTGCTCCACCAACATCACCACCAACACTGCTCCACCAACATCACCACCAACACTACTCCACCAACATCACCACCAACACTACTCCACCAACATCACCACCAACACTGCTCCACCATCACCACCAACACTACTCCATCATCATCACCACCAACACTGCTCCACCACCTTCACCACCAACACTGCTCCACCACCTTCACCACCAACACTGTTCCACCACCACCACAAACACTGCTCCACCAACACCAACACTGCTCTACCACCTTCACCACCAACACTGCTCCACCACCAACACACCACTATCTCTACTCCAGCAACATTACCACCAACACACCAACCAACACACCACCAACACTGCTCCACCAACAAAGCTCCACCAACAACGCTCCACCAACAAAGCTCCACCAACACAGCTCCACCAACAAGGCTCCACCAACACTGCTCCACCAACAACACTCAACACTGCTCCACCAACACTGCTCCACCAACACTGCTCCACCAGCAACACTGCTCCACCAACAACACTGCTCCACCAGCAACACTGCTCCACCAACACTGCTCCACCAGCAACACTGCTCCACCAGCAACACTGCTCCACCAACACTGCTCCACCAGCAACACTGCTCCACCAGCAACACTGCTCCACCAACAACACTGCTCCACCAACAACACTGCTCCACCAACACTGCTCCACCAACACTGCTCCACCAGCAACACTGCTCCACCAACACTGCTCCACCAACACTGCTCCACCAACACTGCACCACCAACAACACTGCTCCACCAACACTGCTCCACCAGCAACACTGCTCCACCAGCAACACTGCTCCACCAACAATCTCGTCATCCATCTCTCCCAAATAAACGTGTGTAAGATTTATATGTCCCTTTTGATTCCCATCATGCAACGTCACGCCAATACCAGCGTCACAGTTACCTGATGTGTGACGCAACGGAGGCGAAGGAGAAGCGAAGGAGTAATGAGGGAGATGAAAATAAGGAGAGAAGATAGATTGAGGGAGAGGCCACCAGCCCAGCTGAGAACCATTGTAAACAAACACATTACAAACTCATCAGGGCTGCTTTATACCACCTCTCCCCCACTTATCTTACTTGCTACCTACGCCTACCACACCTACACGTATTTTCCCGTCTTTGCTTCCCGGTCAACGGGCTTTATTTAGATTTCCAGGCACAAAACAGCATAAAAGTGGGTCCGTCCACTCGCTGCTCACCCAACTCGCACTTCAACAACTACTGCTTATACATCTTTCATAATCCCGTTATGTATAAATATTTTCCTAAATAAAATTTGTTTCGCCAAGACTAGATTCTCATCCAACTCTTATTATGATAATATTTTTGAGGTTATTTTTATTTTTAAGGCAGACTTGCAGGGTTGAAATAAATGGATATATGATATATTTTTTGAAAGTACTTTGCCTTAGTTATGATTGCGAACATTCCGAGGTTGTGGCTGCAGCCGCCAGGTGGCTCCCAACACCCGCCAAATTTCAAACTTATACATTACTTCTCTATATATCTTACTCCACTCTCAACCTACATACACTCTGTGGCACTCTCAACCTCCATACACTCTGTTACACTCTCAGCCTCTATACACTCTGTGGCACTCTCAACCTACATACACTCTGCGATACTCTCAGTCTCCATACACTCTGTGGTACTCTCAGCCTCTATACACTCTGTGACACTCTCAATCTCCATATACTGTGGCACTCTCAACCTACATACACTCTGTGACACTCTCAATCTCCATATACTGTGGCACTCTCAACCTACATACACTCTGTGACACTCTCAACCTCCATACATTGTGGCACTCTCAACCTCCATACACTCTGTGACACTCTCACCCTCCATACACTCTGTGACATTCTCAACTTCCATACACTGTGGCACTCTCAACCTCCATACACTCTGTAGCACTCTCAGCCTCCATACACTCTGTGACACTCTCAGCCTCCATACACCGTGGCACTCTCAACCTCCATACACTGTGGCACTCTCAACCTCCATACATTCTGTGATACTCTCAACCTACTTACACTTTGTGGTACTCCTCTACCTTCATATACTGTGGCACTCTCAACCTCCATACACTCTGTGGCCCTCCTCCACGTTCATATACTGTGGCACTCTCAACCTCCATACACTCTGTGGCACTCTCAACCTACATACACTCTGTGGCACTCTCAACCTCCATACACTTTGTGGCCCTCCTCCACGTTCATATACTGTGGCACTCTCAACCTCCATACACTCTGTGGCACTCTTAACCTCCATACACTCTGTGGCACTCCTCCACGTTCATATACTGTGGCACTCTCAACCTCCATACACTCTGTGGCACTCTCAACCTCCATACACTCTGTGGCACTCCTCCACATTCATATACTATGGATGTAGGCTTGTGAAATATAAATAAATAAGATACTGAGTCTTCCACTTAACCAAACACTTGTGGTCATCTTCAAACAGAATGAAAGGAACAAGTGAAAGATCTGCGAATAACTATGTCAGTAGACCTTTCTCTCGAAGAACACAATAAGGCAAATGTCACGAGAGCCAGGAAGATGACGGAGTGGATAATGAGAACTTTCGAAACATGGGGAATAGTTCCAATGGTGACACTTTCCAAATCTCTTATGTTTTTTTCATTTAAGACATTGTTCAATGTTTACTGTCCCTCTCAGGGCAGGAGAGATATCAGAGCTGGAACAATATTGTTCAGGGCAGGAGAGATATCAGAGCTGGAACAATATTGTTCAGGGCAGGAGAGATATCAGGGCAGGAACAGTTGTTCAGGGCAGGAGACATATCAGGGCAGGAGCACTATTGTTCAGGGCAGGAGAGATATCAGAGCAGGGACACTGGTGTTCAGGGCAGGAACACTGTTGTTCAGGGCAGGAGAGATATCAGAGCAGGAACACTATTGTTCAGGGCAGGAGAGATATCAGAGCCGGGACACTGCTGTTCAGGGCAGGAGAGATATCAGAGCAGGAATACTGTTGTTCAGGGCAGGAGAGATATTAGGGCAGGTACACTGTTGCTCAGGGCAGGAGAGATATCAGGGCAGGAACACTGTTGTTCAGGGCAGGAGAGATATCAGGGCAGGAACACTGTTGTCCAGGGCAGGAGAGATATCAGGGCAGGAACACTGTTGTTCAGGGCAGGAGAGATATCAGGGTAGGAACACTGTTGTTCAGGGCAGGAGAGATATCAGGGCAGGAACACTGTTGTTCAGGGCAGGAGAGATATCAAATCAAATCAAATCAAAGTTTATTCTCTATAAGGATTACAATGTGGGGTTTACAGGTTTTGGTTATTGTGTGGTTTACATGTAATAAAATACTAATTACAGAGGGGCCACTAGAACACCTAGCAAGGCTAGGCATTTCGGGCAAACTTAGATTAATTCTTAACCCTAAATTATTACAAATTGTGGAGTAAGTTGACTAAATACTAAGTGACTAAATACTAAGTGACTAAATACTAGTTTGTGAGTTTAGCAATGTGAATGCTTTTGTTTTGGCACAATACATAGTTTCTATATTGGATTATCACAGGCAAACTTGTGACTAGGTAGGAATCATTATTTTAAGATTAAGATACGTATTTCTATGCTTATAGTCAAATGGATGAGTGAGTGAGTGTAAGTGTGAACCACCAGGTGGTTTTTATGTAGTTAGTTGACGGGGTGTATCAGAGAGATAAGATGTTTTCTAACGGTAGTTTTGAAGGTGATGATTGTGTCTGCAGTTCTAGAGTTTTCAGGTAGGGTGTTCCAGATTTTAGGGCCTTTGACACACGTTGAATTTTTGTATAGACTTAGTCGGACACGAGGAATGTCGTAGCGGGCAGGAACACTGTTGTCCAGGGCAGGAACACTGTTGTTCAGGGCAGGAGAGATATCAGGGCAGGAACACTGTTGTTCAGGGCAGGAACACTGTTGTTCAGGGCAGGAACACTGTTGTTCAGGGCAGGAGAGATATCAGGGCAGGAACACTGTTGTTCAGGGCAGGAACACTGTTGTTCAGGGCAGGAGAGATATCAGAGCAGGAACACTGTTGTTCAGGGCAGGAGAGATATCAGAGCAGGAACACTGTTGTTCAGGGCAAGAGAGATATCAGGGCAGGAACACTGTTGTTCAGGGCAGGAGAGATATCAGGGCAGGAACACTGTTGTTCAGGGCAGGAACACTGTTGTTCAGGGCAGGAACACTGTTGTTCAGGGCAGGAGAGATATCAGAGCAGGAACACTGTTGTTCAGGGCAGGAACACTGTTGTTCAGGGCAGGAACACTGTTGTTCAGGGCAGGAACAGATAAAGAGATCATTTACTGCCCGCACAGAGCCAATAAAGCATTTAAATTACTAGGAACACCTCACAGTCTCAAATATGTACTCACTGAAGCAGAGGAGAGAGAGATACCTGATAATATATACCTGGATAGTACTTGAGGGCCTTATCCTAAGTCTACACACTGCCATAAAAAAAACATATTATTGTGAAAGATATGGGAGGAAGTGCAAAATAAACCCATTAAAAAAAGAGGGGTGCAGTGGGCACAAAAAGAGAACATTGTATCAACATCCGTGGCTATTCAACATCTTACCAGAAAATATCAGAAACACTGCTGGAATAAGTGTAGAAGCCTTCAAGAGTAACGTGAGCGAGTATCTCCAACAGGTGCCAGATCAACCAGGCTGTGATGGACATGTGGGTCAGCGGGTCTCCAGCAACAACAGCTGAATTGACTAGGCATTGTTTCAGATAAGCCTGGCCCATGGCCGGGCTCCGGGAGTAGAAGTCTCAGTAGGTATATCAGATATATATCAAATGTATATTTCGATATACATCAATGATAAGGCCATCCACAACACTGAGATCCTTAGATTCTACCCCAGGATGCCATCCACAACACTGAGATCCTTAGATTCTACCCCAGGATGCCATCCACAACACTTAGATCCTTAGATTCTACCCCAGGATGCCATCCACAACACTTAGATCCTTAGATTCTACCCCAGGATGCCATCCACAACACTTAGATCCTTAGATCCAGCCCCAGGCTGCCATCTACAACACTGAGATCCTTAGATTCTACCCCAGGATGCCATCCACAACACTTAGATCCTTAGATCCAGCCCCAGGATGCCATCCACAACACTGAGATCCTTAGATTCTACCCCAGGATGCCATCCACAACACTTAGATCCTTAGATTCTACCCCAGGATGCCATCCACAACACTTAGATCCTACCCCAGGATGCCATCCACAACACTTAGATCCTTAGATCCTACCCCAGGATGCCATCCACAACACTCCACAAACTCTTAGGAACCTATTTACTGTTACTAGATAGAAATTGCTAGGAGACTTACCAGTATGTTTTCTGCAGCCCACTGAAAGATTCGGACATCAACCAAATCTTTCAGTGGGCTGCAGAAAACAATATGAGGTTCAACGATGAGAAATTTCAATTACTCAGATATGGCAAACACGAGGAAATTAAATCTTCATCAGAGTACAAAACAAATTCTGGCCACAAAATAGAGCGAAACACCAACGTCAAAGACCTGGGAGTGATTATGTCGGAGGATCTCACCTTCAAGGACCATAACATTGTATCAATCGCATCTGCTAGAAAAATGACAGGATGGATAATGAGAACCTTCAAAACGAGGGATGCCAAGCCCATGATGACACTCTTCAGGTCACTTGTTCTATCTAGGCTGGAATATTGCTGCACACTAACAGCACCTTTCAAGGCAGGTGAAATTGCTGACCTAGAAAATGTACAGAGAACCTTCACGGCGCTAATAACGGAGATAAAACACCTCAGTTATTGGGAGCGCTTGAGGTTCCTAAACCTGTATTCCCTGGAACGCAGGAGGGAGAGAAACATGATTATATACACCTGGAAAATCCTAGAGGGACTAGTACCGAACTTGCACACGAAAATCACTCACTACGAAAGCAAAAGACTTGGCAGACGATGCAACATCCCCCCAATGAAAAGCAGGGGTGTCACTAGCACGTTAAGAGACCATACAATAAGTGTCAGGGGCCCGAGACTGTTCAACTGCCTCCCAGCACACATAAGGGGGATTACCAACAGACCCCTGGCAGTCTTCAAGCTGGCACTGGACAAGCACCTAAAGTCGGTTCCTGATCAGCCGGGCTGTGGCTCGTACGTTGGTTTGCGTGCAGCCAGCAGCAACAGCCTGGTTGATCAGGCTCTGATCCACCAGGAGGCCTGGTCACAGACTGGGCCGCGGGGGCGTTGACCCCCGGAACTCTCTCCAGGTAAACTCCAGGTCACCTCGTCCGCAATTGAACCCAAGTCCTTTCGGATGTGAGCTGAAAGCTCTACCACTGATCTGTTAAGTACCTGTTGACGTATATTCTCTAGACAGGCATAGAATTACTGAGACATAATTTGAGCCTACAAAGAGAAGACAGGAACTTTTCTGAATTATACCGGAGGGTAATTTGCACTATGAGATGAGTCAAGGACCCAGTGGAAATAAGTCACTTTGTCTGACCATTTTTTTTTAGGTTATTCTGGTGGATAATTTACACATACGTTATTATGAATTATAATTGTACTTATGTGAACCTGTACCTAAATAAACTTTCTAAAGTTAATCTTAAGTTTGCTCAAAATGCTTTACATATTCAGGGTTTTTTTTGAAGGTAAATCCTAAATGTCATTCACCTTTGTACAAACATTGTATCATACTGCAATATTCATTATTATAATAATTATTATTATTATTATTATTATTATTATTATTATTATTATTATTATTATTATTATTATTATTATTATTATTATTCGTAATCAAGACAGAACTGGCACCAGTGGCTTCAACTTTAATTTAAGAGGGACTTAATGTATAGACGGAGAGCGAGAATATTGGCAGTGAGTAGGTCCTGCTTAACAAGGATCAATAGGCCTACTGCAGTGGTCCTCTCTTGTTATGTCCTAATGCGGTAGTAGCAGTGGTGGTGGTGGTGGTGGTGGTGGTAGTGGTGGTGGTGGTGGTGGTGGTGGTGGTGGTAGTGGTGGTGGTGGTGGTGGTGGTAGTATTAGTGGTGGTAGTAGTGGTGGTGGTAGTATTAGTGGTGGTAGTGGTGGTGGTAGTGGTGGTGGTGGTGGTAGTGGTGGTAGTGGTGGTGGTGGTAGTGGTGGTGGTGGTGGTAGTGGTGGTGGTGGTAGTGGTGGTGGTGGTAGTGGTGGTGGTGGTGGTAGTGGTGGTGGTGGTGGTGGTGGTGGTAGTGGTGGTGGTGGTAGTGGTGGTGGTAGTGGTGGTGGTGGTGGTAGTAGCAGTGGTGGTAGTGGTGATGGTGGTGGTGGTGGTGGTAGTGGTAGTGGTGGTGGTAGTGGTGGTGGTGGTGGTAGTGGTGATGGTGGTAGTGGTGGTGGTTGTAGTGGTGGTGGTAGTGATAGTGGTGGTAGTGGTGGTGGTGGTAGTGGTGGTGGTAGTGGTGGTGGTGGTGGTGGTGGTGGTGGTGGTAGTGGTGGTGGTAGTGGTGGTGGTGGTAGTGGTGGTGGTGGGGGTGGTGGTGGGGGTGGTGGTGGTGGTAGTGGTGGTGGTAGTGGTGGTGGTAGTGGTGGTGGTAGTGGTGGTGGTGGTGGTGGTGGTAGTGGTGGTGGTGGTAGTGGTGGTGGTAGTGGTGGTGGTGGTGGTAGTAGCAGTGGTGGTAGTGGTGATGGTGGTGGTGGTAGTGGTGGTGGTGGTAGTGGTGGTGGTTGGTAGTGCTGGTGGTTGGTAGTGGTGTTGGTGGTTGGTAGCGGTGGTGGTGGTTGGTAGTGATGGTGGTGGTGGTTACCTGGAGGTTATTCCGGGGATCAACGCCCCCGCGGCCCGGTCCATGACCAGGCCTCCCGATGGATCAGGGCCTGATCAACTAGGCTGTTACTGCTGGTCGCACGCAGTCCAACGTACGAGCCACAGCCCGGCTGATCCGGCACTGACTTTAGGTATCTGTCCAGCTCTCTCTTGAAGGCAGCCAGGGGTTTATTGGCAATTCCCCTAATGCTTGATGGGAGGCTGTTGAACAGTTTTGGGCCCCGGACACTTATGGTGTTTTCCCTTAGTGTACCAATGGCGCCCCTACTTTTTATTGGGGGCATTTTGCATCGCCTGCCCAGTCTTTTACTTTCGTAGGGAGTGATTTCTGTGTGCAGATTTGGGACCATTCCTTCCAAGATTTTCCAAGTGTAGATTATGATATATCTCTCCCTCCTGCGTTCCAACGAGCACAAGTCAAATGCTTCCAAGCGTTCCCAGTAGTTAAGGTGCTTGACAGAACTTATACGTGCAGTAAAGGATCTCTGTACACTCTCTAGATCTGCGATTTCACCTGCTTTGAATGGAGATGTTAATGTACAGCAGTATTCCAGCCTAGAGAGAACAAGTGATTTGAAAAGGATCATCATGGGCTTGGCATCTCTCGTTTTGAAAGTTCTCATTACCCATCCTATCATTTTCTTTGCACGTGCGATCGTGGCACTGTTGTGATCCTTGAAAGTGAGATCCTCAGACATTACTACTCCCAGGTCCCTTACATTATTTTTCCGCTCTATTGTATGGCCGGAGTCAGTAGTATACTCTGTTCTAGTTATTATCTCCTCCAGTTTTCCATAACGGTGTAGTTGGAATTTGTCCTCATTGAACATCATATTGTTTACCGTTGCCCACTGGAAAACTTTGTTTATATCTTCTTGGAGGTTAACCGCGTCCTCAGCAGATGACAGCCTCATGCAGATCCTAGTATCATCCGCAAGGATGATACGGTGCTGTTTACCTGGAGTTTACCTGGAGAGAGTTCCGGGGGTCAACGCCCCCGCGGCCCGGTCTGTGACCAGGCCTCCTGGTGGATCAGAGCCTGATCAACCAGGCTGTTGCTGCTGGCTGCACGCAAACCAACGTACGAGCCACAGCCCGGCTGGTCAGGAACCGACTTTAGGTGCTTGTCCAGTGCCAGCTTGAAGACTGCCAGGGGTCTGTTGGTAATCCCCCTTATGTATGCTGGGAGGCAGTTGAACAGTTGAACATCTCTGTTTATGTCTGATATGAGGATAAGGAATAAGATGGGGGCGAGTACTGTGCCTTGTGGAACAGAGCTCTTCACTATGGCAGCCTCCGATTTAACTCTGTTGACCACTACTCTTTGTGTTCGATTTGTTAGGAAGTTGAAGATCCATCTCCCCACTTTCCCAGTTATTCCTTTAGCACGTATTTTATGGGCTATTACGCCATGATCGCATTTGTCAAATGCTTTTGCAAAGTCTGTGTATATTACATCTGCATTCTAATTTTCTTCCAGTGCATCCAAGGCAATGCCATAGTGATCCAGTAGTTGTGAGAGGCAGGAGCGACCTGTCCTGAACCCATGTTGCCCTGGATTGTGCAGATTTTGGGAATCCAGGTGATTTGCAATCCTGCTTATTAGCACTCTTTCAAAGATTTTTATGATGTGGGACGTCAGAGCTATTGGTCTATAGTTCTTAGCTAATGCTTTGCTGCCACCTTTATGGAGTGGGGCTATATCCGTTGTTTTAAGTGACTGGAATTTCACCCATGTCCAAGCTCCTCCTCCATAGTGTACTTAGGGCACGCAAGAGGGGTTTCTTGCAGTTCTTAATGAAAACAGAGTTCCACGAGTCTGGGCCCGGGGTTGAGTGCATAGGCATGTTGTCAATGGCTTTTTCGAAATCTATCGGAGTTAGGGTAATGTCGGAAATCTGGCATACATTTATGGAGTTTTGAGGCTCATTCATGAAGAAATCATTTGGGTCGACGATCCTCAGACCGATTAGTGGTTCACTAAACAGAGTCGTACTGGGATTTCAATATTTCACTCATTTCCTTGTTGTCATCTGTGTAAGTCCCATCCTGTCTGAGTAAGGGCCCGATACTAGATGTGGTATTTGCCTTGTTTTTGGCATATGAAAAGAAATATTTTGAAATTCTTTCAATTTCACTAATAGCTTTGAGCTCCTCCTGCCTCTCCTGGTTCCTGTAAGAGTCATTTAGCTTAAGTTCGATAGTTTCCACTTCCCTGGTCAGCGCCTCCTTTCGTGTATCAGATATTCTAGCACTCCTGAGGAGCTCAGTGACTCTTCGTCGTCTTCTGTAGAGGGAGAGTCTTTTTCTCTCCAGTTTACTCCTGCTCTTCTTCTTTCTTAGGGAAATATGCCTAGAACATGCTTCGGCTACCAGGAAGTTGATCCTTTCAAGGCACTGGTTTGGATCCATGTCATTTAAGACATCTTCCCAACATGTTTCGTTTAGGACATGGTTTACCTGGTCCCAGTTGATGTTCTTGTTGTTGAAATTGTATTTTGTGAAGACACCTTCACAGGTACATGCATTCTGCGGTTCAGGACCCCTATGCATGTACGTCTGGACTTCGATTAGATTGTGATCGGAATTAGTTGTTTTTGATATTCTTATGTCTCTTATCAGGTCCTCATTATTTGTAAAGATAAGGTCAAGTGTGTTTTCTAGTCTTGTTGGCTCCACTATCTGCTGGCTTAAGGTGTGTTTTTCGCAGAGACTTAGTAGCTCATGTGTGTGTGACCTTTCATCTGCGCTACCTCCGGGGATTGTTTCAGCTATAACATTATTTGCTACATTCTTCCATTTTGTATGCCTTAGGTTGAAATCACCAAGCAGTAAGATGTTTGGGGATGGAGCTGGAAGGTTTTCCAAACAGTAATCGATTTTCAGTAGCTGTTCCTTGAACTGTTGTGAGGTTGCATCTGGTGGCTTGTATACAACCACAATGACTAGGTTTTGGTTCTCGATCTTTACTGATAGAACTTCAACTACCTCATTTGTGGTGTTCAGCAACTCCGTGCAGATAAGGGACTCTTTGACATACAGGCC